>NC_057799.1:533487683-533683808 GCF_018294505.1 Triticum aestivum
ATGAGCCGGCGAAGCTTAAGGAGGGAGACTTAAATAGACCATGATATTTTCATCGCAAACGGTTCCTAGAAAACAACTGTGTGTGATGTTGTAGATATTTTTTATTAGCTGTGAAAGACGAATTTTGGAATAAAGTGCCAACGGATGGTGTTTTAAATGAACGAGAAATTTTGTAGTACTAATACAACTGTCATGTCAAATTTTGGAAAATTTCAGGGGTCATTTGACCTTCTAAGACATTTAAGTGATTTTCTAGCCATTTAATGACCGTAATTGAAATTTGAACTACATGTACATGCAACAGCTAACCATAATGGTTTGAAAACTCATATTTCGTGTACTTGTGTGCGATTAAATTCCATGTGCAGTAAATTGGAAGGAATTTTCAAACATATTGGTCTAACGGCTATGACACAATTAAGCATGGAGTGACATGGCATTTTAATTCCAAAAAATTAAAAAAAATCAGAAACACATTAAACCTTGGTTGATGTAATGTCATGCCACCAAGATGATGTGGTAAAAAATTTGGCATGTTTGACCAAAGTTTGGACATACACCCCTCACAAACCGGAGCAACTCACTAGAAGGCTCGTGGTTCCGAGAGGGAACAATGCATGTTTGATGACGAACGGGAGATAGCTTCCTCTTACGGCCTTCAAATGTTTTTCTATGTCTAACGTGCACTACTACAATTGTAATGTGAAATTGAAAATTCTAGGGGTCATTTGACCTTTTAAAGACATTTAAGTGATTTTCTAGCCATTTAATGACCGTAATTCAAATTTGAACTACATCTACATGCAACGCGTAACCGAAACGGTTTGAAAAATCATATTTGTGTACTTGTGTGTGAGTTAATCCCATGTGCAGTAAACTAGAAGGAATTTTCAAACATATTTGTATCAGGGCATGGACACATATGCATGAATACGTATGCATGGAGTGGCACGGCATTTTAATTCCAAAAAAATCAAAAACACATGAAACCTTGGTTGATGTAATTTCATGCCACCAAGATGATGTGTTAAAGAAATTGGCATGTTTGACGAAAGTTTGGACACACACCCCTCACAAACTAGAGCAACTCGCTAGAAGGTTCGTGGTTCCGAGAGGGAACAATGCATGTTTGATGACGAACGGGAGATAGCTTCCTCTTACGGCCTTCAAATTTTTCCTACGTCTAACGTGCACTACTACAACTGTAATGTGAAATTTTGGAAAATTCTAGGGGTCATTTGACCTTGTAAAGACATTTAAGTGATTTCTAACAATTTAATGACCGTAATTCAATTTGAACTACATCTACATGCAACGCCTAGCCAAAACGTTTTGAAAAATCATATATGTGTACTTGTGTGCGAGTTAATTCCATGTGCAGTAAATTAGAAGAAATTAGCAAACATATTGGTCTCACGACATGGACACATGCATACATATGCATGGAGTGACATGGCATTTTAATTCAAAAAATAGAAAAATGATGAGAAACACATGAAACCTTGGTTGATGTAATGTCATGCCACCAAGATTATGTGGTAAAGAAATTGGCATGTTTGATGAATGTTTGGACACGCACCCCTCACAAACCGGAGCAACTCGCTAGAAGGTTCGTGGTTCCGAGAGGGAACAATGCATGTTTGATGACGAACGGGAGATAGCTTCCTCTTACGGCCTTCAAATTTTTTCCTATACGTTTAACGTGCACTAATACAACTTTCATGCGAAAATTTGGTAAATTCAGGGGTCATTTGACCTTTTAAAGACATTTAAGTGATTTTCTAACCATTTAATGACCGTAGTTCAAATTTGAACTACATCTACATGCAACGCCTAAACATAACGGTTTGAAAAATCATTTTTTTGTGTACTTGTGTGCGAGTTAATTCCATGTGCAGTAAATTCGAAGGAATTTTCAAACATATTGGTGTCAAGGCATGGGCACATGCATGGAGTGCATGCCATGGCATTTTAATTCCAAAAAATTAAAAAAATGGTAAGAAAAACATGAAACCTTACTTGATTTAATGTCATGCCACCAAGATGATGTGGTAAAGAAATTGGCATGTTTGACGAAAGTTTGGACACACACCCCTCACAAACCAGAGCAACTCGCTAGAAGGTTCATGGTTCTGAGAGGGAACAATGCATGTTTGATGACGAACGGGAGATAGCTTCCTCTTACGGCCTTGAAATTTTTTCAACATCTAACGTGCACTACTACAACTGTAATGTGAACTTTTGGAAAATTCTAGGGGTCATTTGACCTTTTAAAGACATTTAAGTGATTTTCTAACCATTTAATGACCGTAATACAAATTTGAACTACATCATGCAACGCCTAACCAAAACGGTTTGAAAAATCATATCTGTGTACTTGTGTGCGAGTTAATTCCATGTGCAGTAAATTAGAAGGAATTTTCAAACATATTGGTCTCACGACATGGACACATGCATACGTATGCATGGAGTGACATGGAATTTTAATTCAAAAAAATAGAAAATGACCAGAAACACATGAAACCTTGGTTGATGTAATGTCATGCCACCAAGATGATGTGGTATAGAAATGGGCATGTTTGACGAACGTTTGGACACACGCCCCTCACAAACCGAAGCAACTCGCTAGAAGATTCGTGGTTCCGAGAGGGAACAATGCATGTTTGATGACGAACGGGAGATAGCTTCCTCTTACGGCCTTCAAATTTTCCTACGTTTAACGTGCACTAATACAACTGTCATGTCAAAATTTGGTAAGTTTCAGGGGTCATTTGACCTTCTAAAGACATTTAAGTGATTTTATAACCATTTAATGACCGTAATTCAAATTTGAACTACATCTACATGCAACGCCTAACCAAAACGGTTTGAAAAATCATATTTTTGTGTACTTGTGTGCGAGTTAATTCCATGTGTAGTAAATTCGAATGAATTTTCAAACATATTGGTGTCAAGGCATGGGCACATGCATGGAGTGCATGCCATGGCATTTTAATTCCAAAAAATTAAAAAATGATCAGAAAAACATGAAACCTTACTTGATTTAATGTCATGCCACCAAGATGATGTGGTAAGAAAATTGGCCTGTTTGACGAAAGTTTGGACACACACCCCTCACAAACCGGAGTAACTCACTAGAAGGTTCGTGGTTCCGAGAGGGAACAATGCATGTTTGCTGACGGACGGGAGATAGCTTCCTCTTACGACCTTCAAATTTTTTCCTACGTTTAACGTGCACTAATACAACTGTCATGTGAAAATTTGGAAATTTTCAGGGGCCATTTGACCTTTTAAAGACATTTAAGTGATTTTCTAACCATTTAATGATCGTTATTCAAATTTGAACTACATCTACATGCAACGCCTAACCAAAACGGTTTGAAAAATCATATTTTTGTGTACTTGTGTGCGAGTTAAAAAATCATCAGACGATGTAAATATCTGGTGTTCAAAAAAGAAAATGTAAAGATCTGGCAAGACAACCAGCCCCCACACGATTGGCACTCTATCTCGCGGCTCGAGGTTTGGTACGTGATTGGAGGGGGTCATTAATCAGACATGGTTCTGTATTGGCAACCGTCAGCTATTATGTTCACACACGGATTTGCTGCGGGAATTGTGTGTAATTCAAAGTATAGTGATAACCCACAAGTATAGGGGATCGCAACAGTTTTCGAGGGTAGAGTATTCAACCCAAATTTATTGATTCAACACAAGGGGAGCCAAAGAATATTCTCAAGTATTAGCAGTTGAGTTGTCAATTCAACCACACCTGGATAACTTAATATCTGCAGCAAAGTATTTAGTAGCAAAGTAATATGATAGTAGTGGTAACGGTAACAAAAGTAATATTTTTGGTGTTTTGTAGTGATTGTAACAGTAGCAACGGAAAAGTAAATAAATGAAGAACAATATATGAAAAGCTCGTAGGCATTGGATCGGTGATGGAGAATTATGCCGGATGCGGTTCATCATGTAACAATCATAACATAGGGTGACACAGAACTAGCTCCAATTCATCAATGTAATGTAGGCATGTATTCCGAATATAGTCATACGTGCTTATGGAAAAGAACTTGCATGACATCTTTTGTCCTACCCTCCCGTGGCAGCGGGGTCCTAATGGAAACTAAGGGATATTAATGCGTCCTTTTAATAGAGTACCGGAACAAAGCATTAGCACATAGTGAATACATGAACTCCTCAAACTATGGTCATCACCGGGAGTGGTCCCGATTATTGTCACTTCGGGGTTGCCGGATCATAACACATAGTAGGTGACTATGGACTTGCAAGATAGGATCAAGAACTCACATATATTCATAAAAACATAATAGGTTCAGATATGAAATCATGGCACTCGGGCCCTAGTGACAAGCATTAAGCATAGCAAAGTCATAGCAACATCAATCTCAGAACATAGAGGATACTAGGGATCAAACCCTAACAAAACTAACTCGATTACATGATAGATCTCATCCAACCCATCACCGTCCAGCAAGCCTACGATGGAATTACTCACGCACGGCGGTGAGCATCATGAAATTGGTGATGGAGGATGGTTGATGATGACGACAGCGACGAATCCCCCTCTACGGAGCCCTGAACGGACTCCAGATCAGCCCTCCTGAGAGGTTTTAGGGCTTGGCGGCGGCTCCGTATCGTAAAATGCGATGAATCCTTCTCCTTGATTTTTTTCTCCCCGAAAGTGAATATATGGAGTTGGAGTTGAGGTCGGTGGAGCGTGAGGGGGCCCACGAGGTTGGGGGCGCGCCCTAGGGGGGCAGGCGCGCCCTCCACCCTCGTGGACAGGGTGTGGGCCCCCTGACGTGGATTTTTCTTCTGGTATTTTTCTTATTTTCCAAATAGATGTTCCGTGGAGTTTCAGGTCATTTCGAGAACTTTTGTTTCTGCACATAAATAACACCATGGAAAGTCTGCTGAAAACAGCGTCAGTCCGGGTTAGTTCCATTCAAATCATGCAAGTTAGGGTCCAAAACAAGGGCAAAAGTGTTTGGAAAAGTAGATACGACGGAGACGTATCAACTCCCCCAAGCTTAAACCTTTGCTTGTCCTCAAGCAATTCAGTTGATAAACTGAAAGTGATAAAGAAAAACTTTTACAAACTCTGTTTGCTCTTGTTGTTGTAAATATGTAATGCCAGCATTCAAGTTTTCAGCAAAGATTATGACTAACCACATTTGCAATAACTCTTAAGTCTCATGTTTACCCATATCAATGGCATAATCAACTAGCGAGCGATAATAATAAATCTCGGATGACAACACTTTCTCAAAACAATCATGATATGATATAACAGGATGGTATCTCGCTAGCCCTTTCTGAGACCGCAAAACATAAATGCAGAGCACCTTTAAAGATCAAGGACTGACTAGACATTGTAATTCATGGTAAAAGAGATCCAATCATAGTCATACCCAATATAAATTAATAGTAATGGACGCAAATGATAGCAACGCTCTCCAGCTAGTGCTTTTTAATAAGAGGGTGATGACTCAACATAAAAGTAAATAGATAGGCCCTTCGCAGAGGGAAGGAGGGATTTGTAGAGGTGCCAGAGCTCGGTTTTGAAATAGAGATAAATAATATTTTGAGCAGCATACTTTCATTGTCAACATAACAACCAAGAGATGGCGATATCTTCCATGCTACACACATTATAGGCGGTTCCCAAACAGAATGGTAAAGTTTATACTCCCCCTCCACCAACAAGCATCAACCCATGGCTTGCTCGAAACAACGAGTGCCTCCAACTAGCAACGGTCCCGGGGGAGTTTTGTTTGCAATTATTTAGATTTAGTTTGCATAAAGCATGGGACTGGGCATCCCGGTGACCAGCCATTTTCTCGTGAGTGAGGAGCGGAGTCCACTCCTCTTGAGAATAACCCGCCTAACATGGAAGATACGGACAGCCCTAGTTGATACATGAGCTATTCGAGCATACAAAACAGAATGTTTATTTGAAGGTTTAGAGTTTGGCACATAGAAATTTACTTGGAACGACAGGTAGATACCGCATATAGGAAGGTATAGTGGACTCATATGGAATAACTTTGGGGTTTAAGGGATTGGATGCACAAGCAGTATTCCCGCTTAGTACAAGTGAAGGCTAGCAAAAGACTGGGAAGCGACCAACTAGAGAGCGACAACAGTCATGAACATGCATTAAAATTAATAAACATTGAGTACGAGCATGAGTAGGATATAATCCACCATGAACATAAATATCGTGAAGGCTATGTTGATTTGTTTCAACTACATGTGTGAACATGTGCCAAGTCGAGCCACTTAAATCATTCAAAGGAGGATACCACCCCACTATACCACATCACAACCATTTTAATAGCATGTTGGCACGCAAGGTAAACCATTATAACTCATAGCTAATCAAGCATGGCATAAGCAACTATGATCTCTAATTGTCATTGCAAACATGTTTATTTATAATAGGCTGAATCAGGAACGATGAACTAATCATATTTACAAAAACAAGAGAGGTCGAGTTCATACCAGCTTCTCTCATCTCAGTCAGTCCATCATATATCGTCATAATTGCCTTTCACTTGCACGACCGAACGATATAAAAATAATAAGAGTGCAAATGCATTGGACTAAGCTGGAATCTGTGAGCATTCAATAAACAGGAGAAGACAAGGCAATATGGGCTCTTGGTTAAATCAACAATAATGCATATAAGAGCCACTTCAACAATTTTAATTATAGTCTTATCCTAACGACCCCCAAAGAAAAGAAAAGAAATAAAACTATTTACACGGGAAAGCTCCCAACAAGCAAAAGAAGAACGGGAAATCTTTTTGGGTTTTCTTTTTAATTATTACTACTACAGCATGAAAAATAAACTAACTAAAAGCTACTACTAATGTTTTTTTTTGTTTTTCTTAAGGTTTAACAAACACACAAGAAGAAAGCAAGAAAAAGAAAATAAAGTAGCATGGATATTACAATGAAAAAGTATGAGCACCGACATCTAGTAATGAGTGTGTGAACATAAATGTAATGTCGATGGGAAATACGTACTCCCCCAAGCTTAGGCTTTTGGCCTAAGTTGGTTTATGGCCACGGATGGCCTGGCGGATATCCGTAGTTGTAGCCGGGGTCGTACTGAGCGGCGGCAGTTATTGCCTCCTGAGCTGCAGCATGGCGGCGAGCTGCCTCCACCCTCCTCTCGTACTCATCTGCCGCCTCCCTGGTAATAACATATCTTCCTTTTGCCTGATAATCAAAGAAGGCCGGAGCAGGGAGAGTAATAAGGACAGCACGACGTCTGTCAAAGATTAAGCGATACCGGAGAGGTGATTCATTTCTCTCGACAAACTGGTGGTGGACCATAGCATTATAGTCTAAATAAGTGGGAGGCAACTCAATATCATCCTCACGAACGTCCACACCAAGAAAATCAGCTAAGCGGGTTGCATAAATTCCTCCAAAGAAATCTCCATTAAATCTATTATGATGCAACCTACGTGCAACAATGGCTCCCAAATTATACGATTTGTCTCCTAACACAGCACTCCTAAGAATATTGAGGTCAGGAACACACATATGACATGCTTCATCTTTACCATTTATGCACCTACATATGAAGAGAGCAAAATAATGTATAGTAGGAAAATGAATGCTCCCTATGGTAGCTTGTGCTATATCTCTAGATTCCCCCACAGCTATACTAGCAAGAAAATTTCTAAATTCAGATTTGCGAGGTTCACTAGCACTACCCCATTGTGGAAGTTTGCAAGCAGTGGTAAAATCCTCTAAGTCCATGGTATAAGATTTTTCATAAAGATCAAACAGGACAGTGGGAGAATTACGTGAAGATGAAAATTCAAACCTCCTCACAAAGGAACTAGTGAGGTAGTGGTATTGGCTGCACTTCTCTGCTTCGAAGCTCACAAGATCAGCGTTACGCAAATATGCGTTAAATTCTTCCTTGATTCCCGCTCGATCCATAAAGTTTTATGAAGGCCATTCACAAGGCCGCACTGGAGCGTCCCTTGGTGGCTCATCGTCAGCATCACACATTGCAAGCCTGGGTCCTTGCTTCCCTTAAGAACCACCTTGGAACATTTTCCTAAGCATATTTCTTCCTCAGAAAAATTTCTGAATTTTTTAGTAACTTCAAAATAAAAGTGAACCAAGCTCAATAAAATTGATAGCAACTACTCCTACAAGTGCCTAGATCCTATATCAAGCATTAGAACTACTTGGAACCATATAAATTTGACATGCAAGCTCAAGAAAATGGTCACCTAGGCAGCACAAATTTGCAATGAATAAAGCACTAGAACAAAAACTAATTGGACCAATGGAGGAGTCACATACCAAGGAACAATCTCCCCAAGCAGTTTTGTGAGAAGTGCTTTGAGCTAGGAGATCGAAAATCACAGCAAAATGAGCTAGAACTCGTGCTTGAGCTGGATGGTGATTTTTTTGGGAGGAAGAAGAAGTGTGTGAGTGTAGGAATAAGTGGAGGGGAGCCACCGTGGGCCCACGAGGCAGGGGGCGCGCCCAACGGGGTAGGGCGCGCCCTCCACCCTCGTGGCCAGGTGCTTGCCCCTCCTTCTGTGTTCTCAGTGCCAGATATTCTCAAAAATTCTAGAAAAAATCATATTCCATTTTCAAGGCATTTGGAGAACTTTTATTTTTGGGGTATTTTTATATTGCACGGATAAATCAGGAAACAGACAGGAAAATACTATTTTTACTTTATTTCAACTACATAACAGAAAGTAGAAAGAGGGTACAGAAGGTTGTGCCTTCTAGTTTCATCCATATCATGCTCATCAAAAGGAATCCACTAACAAGGTTGATCAAGTCTTGTTAACAAACTCATTCCGAATAACATGGAACCGGAGAAATTTTGAATAACACTATGTTACCTCAACGGGGATATGCACATCCCCAATAATAAGAATATCATATTTCTTCTTGACAATAGGAAGAGGAAATTCAAAACCCCCAAAAATAATCGATGGAATTGTTCCAATAGAATTTATACTATGAACTTGAGGTTGTTTCCTCGGAAAGTGTACCGTATGCTCATTGCCATTAACGTGAAAAGTGACATTGCCTTTGTTGCAATCAATAACAGCCCCTGCAGTATTCAAAAAAGGTCTTCCAAGAATAATAGACATACTATCGTCCTCGGGAATATCAAGAATAACAAAGTCCGTTAAAATAGTAATGTTTGCAACCACAACAGGCACATCCTCACAAATACCGACAGGTATAGCAGTTGATTTATCAACCATTTGCAAAGATATTTCAGTAGGTGTCAACTTATTCAAATCAAGTCTACGATATAAAGAGAGAGGCATAACACTAACACCGGCTCCAAGATCACATAAAGCAGTTTTAACAGAGTTTCTTTTAATGGAGCATGGTATAGTGGGTACTCCTGGATCTCCAAGTTTCATTGGTATTCCACCCTTAAAAGTGTAATTAGCAAGCATGGTGGAAATTTCAGCTTCCGGTATCTTCCTTTTATTAGTGACAATTTCTTTCATATACTTAGCATAAGGATTCATTTTGAGCATATCAGTTAATCGCATACGCAAAAACATAGGTCTAATCATTTCAGCAAAGCGCTCAAAATCCTCATCATCCTTTTTCTTGGATGGTTTGGGAGGAAAAGGCATGGGTTTCTGAACCCAAGGTTCTCTTTCTTTACCATGTTTCCTAGCAACAAAGTCTCTCTTATCATAACATTTATTCTTTGATTGTGGGTTATCAAGATCAACAACAGGTTCAATTTCTACATTATTATCATTACTAGGTTGAGCATCATCATGAACATCATCATTAGCATTTTCATTAGGTTCATGTTCATTACCAGATTGTGTTTCAGCATCAGAAATAGATATATCGTTTGGATTCTCAGGTGTTTCAGCAACAGGTTCACTAGAAGCATGCAAAGTCCTATCATTTTTCTTTTTCTTCCTTTTAGAAGGACTAGGTGCATCAATATTATTTCTCTGAGAATCTTGTTGAATTCTCTTAGGGTGGCCTTCAGGATACAAAGGTTCCTGAGTCATCTTACCAGTTCTAGTAGCCACTCTAACAGCATAATCATTTTTCTTACTATTCATTTCATTGAGCAAATCATTTTGAGCTTTAAGTACTTGTTCTACTTGAGTGGTTACCATAGAAGCATGTTTACTAATAAGTTTAAGTTCACCTTTAACTCTAGACATATAATCACCCAAGTGTTCAAGCGAATCGGAATTGTATTTCAATTGTCTACCAAAATAAGCATTGAAGTTTTCTTGTTTGACAATAAAATTATCAAACTCTTCTAAGCATTGTCTAGCAAACTTAGTAGGAGGGATTTCAGCTTCATCATATCTATAGAGAGAATTTACCTTTACTACCTGTGTTGGGTTATCAAGACCATGAGTTTCTTCAATAGGTAATGGATTAAGATCATAAGTTTCTTCAACAGGCGGTAAATTAAGACCATGTATTTCTTCAATAGGAGGTAAATTCTTAACATCTTCAGCTTTAATACCTTTTTCTTTCATAGATTTCTTTGCCTCTTGCATATCTTCAGGACTGAGAAATAGAACACCTCTCTTCTTCGGAGTTGGTTTGGAATAGGCTCAGGAGCTGGCTCCGGAAGTGTCCAATTATTTTCATTTGTCAACATATTATTCAATAGAATTTCAGCTTCATCCGGTGTTCTTTCCCTGAAAACAGAACCAGCACAACTATCCAGGTAATCTCTGGAAGCATCGGTTAGTCCATTATAAAAGATATCAAGTATTTCATTTTTATTAAGAGGATGATCAGGCAAAGCATTAAGTAATTGGAGAAGCCTCCCCAAAGCTTGTGGGAGACTCTTCTTCAATTTGCACAAAATTATATATTTCCCTTAAAGCAGCTTGTTTCTTATGAGCGGGGAAATATTTAGCAGAGAAGTAATAAATCATATCCTGGGGACTACGCACACAACCAGGATCAAGAGAATTAAACCATATCTTAGCATCACCCCTTAATGAGAACGGAAATATTTTAAGGATATAGAAGTAGCGAGATCTCTCATCATTAGTGAACAGGGTGGCTATATCATTTAATTTAGTAAGATGTCCCACAACAGTTTCAGATTCATAGCCATGAAAAGGATCGGATTCAACCAAAGTAATTATATCAGGATCAACAGAGAATTCATAATCCTTATCAGTAACACAGATAGGTGAAGTAGCAAAAGCAGGGTCAGGTTTCATTCTGGCATTAAGAGATTGCTGCTTCCATTTAGCTAATAACCTCTTGAGCTCATATCTATCTTTGCAAGCTAAAATAGCTAAAGAAGCTTATTTTTCAAAAACAAAACCATCAGGAATAACAGGAGAGTCTTCATCATCACTTTCATCTATATTATCAGTTTCAATAATTTCTTTCTCTCTAACTCTAGCAATTTGTTCATCAAGAAATTCACCAAGTGGCACAGTAGTATCAAGCATAGAAGTACTTTCATCATAAGTATCATGCATAGCAGAAGTGGCATCATCAATAACATGCGACATATCAGAACGAATAGCAGAAGCATGTTTGGGTGTCGCAAGCTTACTCAAAACAGAAGGTGAATCCAGTGCAGAGCTAGATGGCAGTTCCTTACCTCCCCTCGTAGTTGAGGGATAAATTGTTGTCTTAGCGTCTTTCAAGTTCTTCATAGTGACCAGCAGATATAAATCCCAAGTGACTCAAAGAATAGAGCTATGCTCCCCGGCAACGGCGCCAGAAAATAGTCTTGATAACCCAAAAGTATAGGGGATCGCAATAGTTTTCGAGGGTAGAGTATTCAACCCAAATTTATTGATTCGACACAAGGGGAGCCAAAGAATATTCTCAAGTATTAGCTGTTGAGTTGTCAATTCAACCACACCTGGATAACTTAATATCTGCAGCAAAGTATTTAGTAGCAAAGTTATATGATAGTAGTGGTAACGGTAACAAAAGTAATATTTTTGGTGTTTTGTAGTGATTGTAACAGTAGCAACGGAAAAGTAAATAAATGAAGAACAATATATGAAAAGCTCGTAGGCATTGGATCGGTGATGGAGAATTATGCCGGATGCGGTTCATCATGTAACAATCATAACATAGGGTGACACAGAACTAGCTCCAATTCATCAATGTAATGTAGGCATGTATTCCGAATATAGTCATACGTGCTTATGGAAAAGAACTTGCATGACATCTTTTGTCCTACCCTCCCGTGGCAGCGGGGTCCTAATGGAAACTAAGGGATATTAATGCGTCCTTTTAATAGAGTACCGGAACAAAGCATTAGCACATAGTGAATACATGAACTCCTCAAACTATGGTCATCACCGAGAGTGGTCCCGATTATTGTCACTTCGGGGTTGCCGGATCATAACACATAGTAGGTGACTATAGACTTGCAAGATAGGATCAAGAACTCACATATATTCATAAAAACATAATAGGTTCAGATATGAAATCATGGCACTCGGGCCCTAGTGACAAGCATTAAGCATAGCAAAGTCATAGCAACATCAATCTCAGAACATAGAGGATACTAGGGATCAAACCCTAACAAAACTAACTCGATTACATGATAGATCTCATCCAACCCATCACCGTCCAGCAAGCCTACGATGGAATTACTCACGCACGGCGGTGAGCATCATGAAATTGGTGATGGAGGATGGTTGATGATGACGACAGCGACGAATCCCCCTCTACGGAGCCCCGAACGGACTCCAGATCAGCCCTCCTGAGAGGTTTTAGGGCTTGGCGGCGGCTCCGTATCGTAAAATGCGATGAATCCTTCTCCTTGATTTTTTTCTCCCTGAAAGTGAATATATGGAGTTGGAGTTGAGGTCGGTGGAGCGTGAGGGGGCCCACGAGGTTGGGGGCGCGCCCTCCACCCTCGTGGACAGGGTGTGGGCCCCCTGACGTGGATTTTTCTTCTGGTATTTTTCTTATTTTCCAAATAGATGTTCCGTGGAGTTTCAGGTCATTTCGAGAACTTTTGTTTCTGCACATAAATAACACCATGGAAAGTCTGCTGAAAACAGCGTCAGTCCGGGTTAGTTCCATTCAAATCATGCAAGTTAGAGTCCAAAACAAGGGCAAAAGTGTTTGGAAAAGTAGATACGACGGAGACGTATCAACTCCCCCAAGCTTAAACCTTTGCTTGTCCTCAAGCAATTCAGTTGATAAACTGAAAGTGATAAAGAAAAACTTTTACAAACTCTGTTTGCTCTTGTTGTTGTAAATATGTAATGCCAGCATTCAAGTTTTCAGCAAAGATTATGACTAACCACATTTGCAATAACTCTTAAGTCTCATGTTTACCCATATCAATGGCATAATCAACTAGCGAGCGATAATAATAAATCTCGGATGACAACACTTTCTCAAAACAATCATGATATGATATAACAGGATGGTATCTCGCTAGCCCTTTCTGAGACCGCAAAACATAAATGCAGAGCACCTTTAAAGATCAAGGACTGACTAGACATTGTAATTCATGGTAAAAGAGATCCAATCATAGTCATACCCAATATAAATTAATAGTAATGGATGCAAATGATAGCAACGCTCTCCAGCTAGTGCTTTTTTAATAAGAGGGTGATGACTCAACATAAAAGTAAATAGATAGGCCCTTCGCAGAGGGAAGGAGGGATTTGTAGAGGTGCCAGAGCTCGGTTTTGAAATAGAGATAAATAATATTTTGAGCAGCATACTTTCATTGTCAACATAACAACCAAGAGATGGCGATATCTTCCATGCTACACACATTATAGGCGGTTCCCAAACAGAATGGTAAAGTTTATACTCCCCCTCCACCAACAAGCATCAACCCATGGCTTGCTCGAAACAACGAGTGCCTCCAACTAGCAACGGTCCCAGGGGGAGTTTTGTTTGCAATTATTTAGATTTAGTTTGCATAAAGCATGGGACTGGGCATCCCGGTGACCAGCCATTTTCTCGTGAGTGAGGAGCGGAGTCCACTCCTCTTGAGAATAACCCACCTAACATGGAAGATACGGACAACCCTAGTTGATACATGAGCTATTCAAGCATACAAAACAGAATGTTTATTTGAAGGTTTAGAGTTTGGCACATAGAAATTTACTTGGAACGACAGGTAGATACCGCATATAGGAAGGTATAGTGGACTCATATGGAATAACTTTGGGGTTTAAGGGATTGGATGCACAAGCAGTATTCCCGCTTAGTACAAGTGAAGGCTAGCAAAAGACTGGGAAGCGACCAACTAGAGAGCGACAACAGTCATGAACATGCATTAAAATTAATAAACATTGAGTACGAGCATGAGTAGGATATAATCCACCATGAACATAAATATCGTGAAGGCTATGTTGATTTGTTTCAACTACATGTGTGAACATGTGCCAAGTCGAGCCACTTAAATCATTCAAAGGAGGATACCACCCCACTATACCACATCACAACCATTTTAATAGCATGTTGGCACGCAAGGTAAACCATTATAACTCATAGCTAATCAAGCATGGCATAAGCAACTATGATCTCTAATTGTCATTGCAAACATGTTTATTCATAATAGGATGAATCAGGAACGATGAACTAATCATATTTACAAAAACAAGAGAGGTCGAGTTCATACCAGCTTCTCTCATCTCAGTCAGTCCATCATATATCGTCATAATTGCCTTTCACTTGCACGACCGAACGATATAAAATAATAAGAGTGCAAATGCATTGGACTAAGCTGGAATCTGTGAGCATTCAATAAACAGGAGAAGACAAGGCAATATGCGCTCTTGGTTAAATCAACAATAATGCATATAAGAGCCACTTCAACAATTTTAATTATGGTCTTATCCTAACGACCCCCAAAGAAAAGAAAAGAAATAAAACTATTTACACGGGAAAGCTCCCAACAAGCAAAAGAAGAACGGGAAATCTTTTTGGGTTTTCTTTTTAATTATTACTACTACAGCATGAAAAATAAACTAACTAAAAGCTACTACTAATGTTTTTTTGTTTTTCTTAAGGTTTAACAAACACACAAGAAGAAAGCAAGAAAAAGAAAATAAAGTAGCATGGATATTACAATGAAAAAGTATGAGCACCGACATCTAGTAATGAGTGTGTGAACATAAATGTAATGTCGGTGGGAAATACGTACTCCCCCAAGCTTAGGCTTTTGGCCTAAGTTGGTTTATGGCCACGGATGGCCTGGCGGATATCCGTAGTTGTAGCCGGGGTCGTACTGAGCGGCGGCAGTTATTGCCTCCTGAGCTGCAGCATGGCGGCGAGCTGCCTCCACCCTCCTCTCGTACTCATCTGCCGCCTCCCTGGTAATAACATATCTTCCTTTTGCCTGATAATCAAAGAAGGCCGGAGCAGGGAGAGTAATAAGGACAGCACGACGTCTGTCAAAGATTAAGCGATACCGGAGAGGTGATTCATTTCTCTCGACAAACTGGTGGTGGACCATAGCATTATAGTCTAAATAAGTGGGAGGCAACTCAATATCATCCTCACGAACGTCCACACCAAGAAAATCAGCTAAGCGGGTTGCATAAATTCCTCCAAAGAAATCTCCATTAAATCTATTATGATGCAACCTACGTGCAACAATGGCTCCCAAATTATAAGATTTATCTCCTAACACAACCTCGTGGACAGGGTGTGGGCCCCCTGACGTGGATTTTTCTTCTAGTATTTTTCTTATTTTCCAAATAGATGTTCCGTGGAGTTTCAGGTCATTCCGAGAACTTTTGTTTCTGCACATAAATAACACCATGGAAAGTCTGCTGAAAACAGCGTCAGTCCGGGTTAGTTCCATTCAAATCATGCAAGTTAGAGTCCAAAACAAGGGCAAAAGTGTTTGGAAAAGTAGATACGACGGAGACGTATCATATAGTACTCGTCAATTCCGGCGACCGGCATGTGTACTGTCCCCGTCGATCTAGATTCCGGCCACCAATAAATACTACCTTGCTCACGTCGTCCCGCTTGCATTCTCATCTACATCCTCCCCTCGCTCGCCCTCTCTCTTTCTCTCTCTCTCAAATCTTTGCCATGGCGCCGCCCGTCTGCCCACGCGCCGACGAGGAGTCGCCGCACCCTGAGGACGCTCACTCGATTAGCAGCGACGAGGACCCCTACGCGCTGCCTGACGAGGTTGCGCCGGACCCCCCAACTTTGGATTGGTTTTGGGGCCAGTACAATCTTTGTCTGTGGAAGTCGCTGCCGCCGGCTGAGAAAGCCAAGCAAGTGGCGTTTAGGAAGGAGATGGCGGAGGAGGAAGCCAGGTACCAGGCGGCCTGTGAAGCCCGTGATGCCGCCTGGAAAAAGGAGGCGGCGGAGCTTTGGGGGTGGGCGCGTCGTCGTGCCGAGGAGGTGTACGAAGATGGGTACTTCGCGAGCAAGGTCATAGGTGCTGGGCGCCTCGTCGCTGGATGGAGGTCGGCCGATAAGCTCCAGCGTGCCACCGACGAGGAGCTCCGGTGGGCGCCCAAAGAAATGGAAAGATTGGCCGCGCGCGTCCGCCAGCAAGAGGCAGATCGGTACGTCAAGCGCTGCGAGGCGGAGGGGTCGGAGTACTGCTTCCGCACTGGGAAGACGCCACGCACCAGGGAGCTGCTGGCGAGGAGCTGCCGGAATACTGGCCCCAGGAGGGATTATTAGTTTTAGTATTGTTCGTTTTCAATTTTATGCATTGTACCTAGTAGTTAAGTATCATCACGTATGTGTGATGATATTATATATATATGTATATATTCTGACAATTAATATATATATATATATATATTATGAATTCCATTTTCTATCTGTTTTTGTATACTAATTTGAATCTAGCTGATATCATCCACATATACAGAATGGAAAGCGTATATACACACATTGAAACAGAACATATAATAATGGAAAACAAAGTACACACATTGAAACAGAGCAATAAACAGAGCAATACTATGATTGCTGTGAATACAAAGCTATCCACGTCGAACAACTTTTCAAAATAAAACACGTCCATGAGACCATGACCAGCAACCCTTGCCTAGGGTAGCTCTTGGCTCTGCCTGAACTCGTGCAGGCGTTCGTCCAAGCGGTCGACACGCTCACGGTACATCTGGAGCGTGATCTCCAGCTCCAAGTTGGCTATTTCATCGGAGATCACCAGCTCGAGGATGAGACGGCCATGTTCCTCTACTGCGCCCAGGTGGACACGTCGGCCAAGGAGGCGGTCGAGCCTACGGACCAACGCGTTGGCATCCAGCGGGCCGCGGACAAGGCGAACGGCGGCACCCATGCGAACGGCGTGGCGGGCTTCCGGTGCAAGTACGGCGTGGCCGACATCTGGTGCAAGTACGGCGCTGAGGGCCTCTGCCCACTCCTGGCGAGGAATGGGGGTACTGACGGGACATGTACCCAGCTGCGACGCCGTGTCGATAGCAGGCAAGCGCCGATGGATCCGCTCTTGCTGTGCGGCGGGCCGTGCCTCTCGCTCTGCGGCCCTCCAACTGTCTCGTCGTGCGGAGAGCCGCAGCCTATCGGTGCGGACGCGCCTAGCTTGCTCTGCGGCACGCCATCGATCATGTTGTGCGGCGAGCTGCAGCCTGTCATCGCTGACATTCCTATCTTGATCCACGGCACTCAAGCGCCATGCGCCAAAGGTCTGCTCAACCCTGGCGATGACGCGCATCACAGTGTCGTCCATCGCGTTGCCGGGGAGTGCCTCGGCCTCGACGGGCCGTGGCGCCTGCTCATTTTCCTCGTCGACGAGGTTGATGGAAGATGCGGCGCCTTGGTGGGTTGGCATGCTTGGAAAAGGTGGATGTGCTACAGGCTACACTTGTCGCCTCCGTGCGTCGCACCCCCCTATGCGCAATATAGCAGGGTGGCGGGAAACAGGTGAGGAAATGGCGGGAAACGGTGGCATGTTCATAAAACGCCATCAATTAATGGAAACTTAGCATCGAGCTAGCACAAGAAGTAGATGATGATCACATGAACATGGACGACACTAGGGATCCCGTCGGTGCTGAATTCATCAATCCCAAATGGTTGAATACTAGCAAGTGTTTGCCCACAACACACACGGCCTATTCCATCACAAATAGGTCGGATGGATCAACAGTATGCCACGTATCGCACATTGTCAAAAAGTAATGCGGTAAACCTTCTTTAACATGTGTTAAAAAATAAAAAAATAAAAAACAAGGACCTCGAGGTTAAATTAGCTGAGGGAATGGGGCATTTCGGTCATTTGACTGAAATGACCCATCCCATCACCTAATTTAACATCAACACAACTTCCCATACAGTCACCCATCCGATGGCTGCTCCAGCCCGAGCACACTTAACTTGATAGTTTTCTTACATAAGCTACTGGTGGAACAACTAGTCCTTGCTGATAGGAATGCCTCTTCTCATCCTTATGGCGTATCTGGATGACCGCCCGTCCCACAATGGCCAATAGATGTCGTGTAGACAGAGCATATCACATACGTCTTATTAGAAGCAATCGTCTGCGTTATTATCGGTCTTCGCACACATTTCTGATTACAGACCTGTTTGCCGCGTATCACACACATCTTGTTATATCGAACCGTTTCTGTTCTCTTGCCTAATCACAAACAGTTCATCCGAGTGAACCGTATGTTGTACATCGCACACACATTTGATCTGGCTGACCGTTTCTTTTGTGTTGCCTAATCACAAACAGTTCATCCGAGTGAACCGTATGCTGTGTATCGCACACGCCTCCATCTGGATGCCCATTTCTTTTGTTCCTCCTCATCGCAAACAGTTCATTGAACTGAACCGTATGCCCTTCATCGCACACGCAACTAAAACCTGAACCGTGTTTGATGCATCCGTCATCGCAAACATTTTACACATTTCTGACGGTTTTCATACAGCACCTTTGCGATTATGGCATCGCACACAGTTTCTCGAAGGGTCTCTGATCGTAGTGTCGCGTTAGCAGCATCATGTAGTAGTGACAGGATCACTCTTAGGTGGGAGAGGATTTCCCAAAGTTTTAACAAGCAAATTATGTTTGAGGATAGGTGCTTGTCTAAAGAATATTTCATCTATTTCACTTCTTTCATTCATACACATATCATTTCCATGGTCTAACAGATATTGTTCTAATGGATCAGTAGAAGGTACAATGATAGAAGCAAGACAAATAATTTCATCTTTACTAGATAAATCTTTCTCATGTGGCTGCTTAGTAAACTTGGTGAAATTAAACTCATGAGATACATCACCAAACTTAACTCTAACATTTTCTTTAACACAACTGATTTCAGCATTAACAGTATTCAAGAAAGGTCTATTGAATATAATGGGACAAAAATTATCTTGTTGCGATCCAAATACCAAGAAATCAGCAGGGTATTTAACCTTACCACACAAGACTTCAACATTTCTAACAATCCCAAGTGCTAAAATAGTGTCTCTGTTTGCAAGCTTAATAGCAACATCAATATCTTCTATCTAATTAGGTGCAATATCATTCGTAACTTCTTGATAAAGAGAAAACAGGATAGCACTCACACTAGCACCCATATCACATAAACCATGATAACAATGCTCTCCAATCTTAACAGAAACAACAGGCATGCCAACTACAGGCTTATTCTTGTCTAACATATTTTGCTCGTTTCTAACAGGTTTAGCAATTCTAGCAGCCTCATAACAGAAATAAATAACATGCTCCTCAATGTTATCTACCAGGAGATCTTTGACCATTGCAATATTAGGTAGCATCTTAATCTGTTTAGATGGTTTACGTGTCCTAATATTACTCCTATGAACCATAGTTGTAGCTTTAGCATGTTACTTAATCTAAACAGGGGAAGGAGGTTCCTCAATATAAGCAGCAGGCACAACTGGATTAACATTGTAAATAATGGTTTCATCTTTAGCTATAACAGGTTCCTCATAATTTTCTTCTATGGGTGGATGAAATTTAAACCATTTCTCCTTAGGGAGATCAACGTGAGAAGCAAATAATTCACAAAAGGAAGCTACTATCTCAGAGTCAAGTCCATATTTAGTACTAAATTATGAAAAGCATTGGTTTTCATAAAAGATTTAACACAATATAACACAAGAAGTTTGGCCAATTCCTCACCCATTGCTTGACGCTTGGGTTCAGAGAAGCACCAAAGTGCTTGATTGACGAGTTTATAGCCTTTTAAGATGTTCAAGCTATGTTGGGCGAGCCTGCGGGGTATTCCAGGCATATCGGAAGGATGTCAGGCGAATATGCCCTAATTTTTCCGAAGGAAGTTACGCAGGGCTTCATCAATCTCTGGTACGAGGTTTGCCCCGATTGACGCCATTTTACTTGGGTCGGTGGGATGTACTTGAAATTTTACTATATCATCAACCGGTTTGTACGAGGTTGACTTTGGCCATTTGTCAAGGATGACATCGGCCCGATCGACTTCAGCTCATAATGATGTAAGTTCCTCGACAGTGAGGGCTTTAGATAAAGATTCCAGGGCAAGTGGCATCATTTTCCTCTCGGCTTTGAGCGCTCTGTCAGGGTCACTGGAGATGGTGATTATCCCATTGGGGTCTGACATTTTAAGCTTCATATAGCCGTAGTGTGGGACGCTTGGAATTTGGAGAAGGCGTCCCGCCCGAGCAGGGTGTGATATCCGCTCTTGAAAGGGGTGATGTGGAACGTTACCTCTTCGGATCGGTAGTTATCCGGTGTTCCAAAGACCACATCCAAGGTGATTTTCCCACTACAACGTGCCTCTCGTCCTAGTATTATACCTTTTAAGGTGGTTTGACTGTGTTCAATGCGCAATCTATTGATTTGCATTTTTCTTTCCATAGTATCTGTGTATATATCAAGTTATGGTTGTTGCCTCCGTTTATAAGTACCTTCGGAAGATGGCAGTGATACGTCTCCAACGTATCTATAATTTTTCATTGTTCCATGCTATTATATTATCTGTTTTGGATGTTTAATGGGCTTTATTATACACTTCTATATTATTTTTGGGACTAACCTACTAACCAAAGGCCCAGTGCAAATTGCTGTTTTTTGTCTATTTCAGTGTTTCGCAGAAAAGGAATATCAAACGGAATGAAACCTTCGGTAGAGTTATTTTTGGAACAAACGTGATCCAGGAGACTTGGAGTGGACGTCAAGGAAGCAACGAGGTGGCCACGAGGCAGGGAGGCGCGCCCAGGGGGGTAAGCGTGCCCCCACCCTCGGGGGCCCCTCGTGGCTCCCCTAACCGACTTCTTTCGCCTATATATACTCATATACCCCGAAAACATCCGAGAGCACCACGAAACCCTATTTCCACCGCCGTAACCTTCTGTACCCGTGAGATCCCATCTTGGGGCCTTTTCCGGCGCTCCACCGGAGGGGGAATCGATCACGGAGGGCTTCTACATCAACACCATAGCCTCTCCGATGATGTGTGAGTAGTTTACCACAGACCTTCGGGTCCATAGTTATTAGCTAGATGGCTTCTTCTCTCTCTTTGGATCTCAATACAAATTTCTCCTCGATTCTCTTGGAGATCTATTCGATGTAATTCTTTTTGCGGTGTGTTTGTCGAGATCCGATGAATTGTGGGTTTATGATCAAGATTATCTACGAACAATATTTGGTTCTTCTCTGAATTCTTATATGTATGATTTGATATCTTTGCAAGTCTCTTCAAATTATCAATTTGGTTTGGCCTACTAGATTGATCTTTCTTGCAATG
The DNA here is from genome assembly GCF_018294505.1 of Triticum aestivum. Classification (NCBI taxonomy): domain Eukaryota; kingdom Viridiplantae; phylum Streptophyta; class Magnoliopsida; order Poales; family Poaceae; genus Triticum; species Triticum aestivum. Next base: position 533,509,442 of record NC_057799.1, read on the forward strand.
GGAGAAGTGCTTAGTGTCGGTGTCAAAACCGGCGGTTCTAGGGTAGGGGGTCCCGAACTGTGCGTCTAAGATCGATGGTAACATGAGACGGGGGACACGATGTTTACCCAGGTTCGGGCCTCTCTATGGAGGTAATACCCTACTTCCTGCTTGATTGATCTTGATGAATATGAGTGTTACAAGAGTTGATCTACCACGAGATCGTAATGGCTAAACCCTAGAAGTCTAGCCTATGTGAATATGGTAATGAATATGTCCCCATCCGGACTATACTCTCCGGTTTATATAGACACCGGAGAGATCTAGGGTTACATGGAGTCGGTTACATAAGATGGAATCTTCATAGTCGGTCGCCTAGCTTGCTTTCCACGCCTTGTGGCATCCACTCCTGACACGGGTTCAATCTTCGGTCTTCATGTCTTCACAGCCCATCAGTCCGGCCCACGGATAACAGACCGGACGCCCGGGGACCCCTTAGTCCAGGACTCCCTCAGTAGCCCCCGAACCAGGCTTCAATGACGAGGTGTTCGGCGTTCGGATTGTCTTCGGCATTGCAAGGCAGGTTCCCTTCTCCAAGTAATGTATTCGGCTGCTGACTCAATATTGTTCCCCTCAGCTTCTGTGCGCTAATAACTTCGTCTTCCACGTGTTGAGTGAATGCGGAAAGTCAGGGTATTTTTGCAAATAACACCCCGTCCATGCAAGGGAGCGCACCTACTAAAGATACTGGATCTCAGATCCATGCGACACCACACCGAGAAGATCCCCGGAGACTGCTAGGAGAAACCATTCCAACATGGCTAGCATTCCCGGCTCCTCCTCCCATTCCAGCCCAAAGAAAAGCGAGTGGGAGAAGTGCTCTGTGTCTCACAGTCAGTTAGCAAAGTTGCAAACGCAGGGATTTCTTCCTCCCGCGGATCTGGTCCCTGTTCGAGCGGGGCTGACTTCCTTCAATGGTGTGACTCAAGTGGAGGACTCCCCCAATCCGTTCAGGGGGAGCGAGTGTGCTTCGTCCCCTATCTGATAAGAGGCGTTGGATTTCCAGTCCACCCGTTCCTCCGAGGGCTTATGGAATATTATGGCCTTCAGCTGCATAACTTCACTCCCGCCTCTATCCTGCACATCGCAGGTTATGTTGCTTTATGCGAGCTATTCCTGGGTGTTGAAGCCCATTTTGAACTGTGGAGAAAATTGTTCTGTCTTGTCCCGCGTAACCATGAAGGGTCAATATTTGAAGTGGGCGGAGCCGAAGTGTGGCGCATCGCCGATACCGGATACCCGTCCGGCACACACAGGAAGGCATCTAAAGAATGGCCTTCCGAGTGGTTCTACATCGAGGACGTTGCGCTTCCCGACCCAGTTCGAAAGGGTCTCCCTGAATTTGCAAGCGTTCCGCTAAAGAAACGCCATAGTTGGCGCCCCCGGAGCCTTGAGGAGGATGATAGTGCGGAGGTTCATCAACTCTTGGGCTAGATAAAGACGCTCGCCCAGTCCGGATTAACAATGGTTAAGGTAATGGCGACCTCCATAACGCGAGGGGTTCAGCCGCTTCAATACAGAGGGCTCCCAATGTGGCACTACAACGGGGAGGACGACGCCTCCCGCTGCGGTTGAAAAGGTCCGGGCACCCCCGCCGCTCTGGCCAAAATACTGGCCGAGCTGTTCAAAGGGGAGGAAGAGGAATTTCTTCGCATCAATCGCAGAGATGGATATTCTATGTATAATCCTCCCAGTTGGGTAAGCCCCACTCCTTCTAGTTTACTCATTTCGCTTCCCGGATTACCTTTTGACAAATTTCTAATCCGCTTATAACAACATTGGCGAAGAATCACCGAGGGGTTTTACAGCCCAGCCCCGCAGCCTGAGGACCACAACCGGGAGCTGGATCCCGGGTTCGAAGAAGATCCGGATATATTCGTGGTACTCGCAGAAGGGGTGTTTTGCCAGGCGAGCTACGATGGCACGGAAGTGGCCATTATCGCCGATTACCCTGGTCTTCTTCCTGCTTCCCACATAAGTCGTTGAGGAAAAACCTCTCTCGAAAGAGCTTCCTCGCACTGCCTCACCCATCGCACTGTCTCGTGCTTCATAGGGGAGACGTACGACGCGTCACGCTACTCCAGGGGCGGCTCCAAAGAGAGCGGCTCCGGTGTCGAGCAAGGCTTCTAAAAGGAAGGTCGGTGAAGTCACGACCGGTCCCTCGTCAAAGAGGTAAGGATTTAAAGGTATACTTTAACAGTCACACCCAACTGTAACTTGTACGCTTGTTTGACACCAGGAAAAAGGTTCACCGGACTAAATCCGAGGGTCCGACCAGCCGTACTCCCCGCGCCCGGGATTTAGACCCCATTGGAAAGGCGGGAGCCAACATAGGAACAGTGCCGGACTGTCCTTCGGCTGAGGGTTCGGAGAATATGTCCGTTACCAACTCGGAAGTGGAGAGCGCCATGAATCATCGGCGTTGCAGGGCTGTTTTATGAGACCCTGAGTTTTCGGAAGAGGCATTCAATGCCTTCAGCTCGGCCGATGCGTACATCCGAACTGCTCGAAACGGGCTTAGTAGAGCCACGAAGCAGTATTTAACAGATGTGCGGGTAAGTTTTCTTTGTCCGAATAGGATAACCATATGCCAGTAGCCCCCGTGACTGAAAGCAGTTGGTACAACTGATTTAAGGACCGTTGTATCACCAGGTTCTTACAGAGAAGAACAACCTGCTAACCCAAGAGCCGGAACAGTGTCGGGCGCAACTAAATGCTGCTACCGCCGAACTGGAAAATTTGAAGAAGTTGTCCACTGGTAACGTTTCCCCTCCATCGTGGAACAGTAAATGTATACCAACTATGCTAATATTGTCACTGTTCGCGTAATAGGGTCGCCGGATCAGCTTGAGGAGAAGTTGAAGATCGCCCAAGAGGGAGAAAGAGAGGTAAAGAGGCAACACGCCGCAGGCGAGCGTGTGCTAACCCGCATCAGGGATGAGAAAAACAAGCTACAGGATTCCAACACTAAGTTGGGTGAAGAGTTGAAAGATGTGCGGGCCCAGCTAGCCGACTCCGTAAAGGAGAACAAAGACCTGCGGGGCGGTATCTTCAGTATGTGTCCGAACTATTTGTGGATTAGCTCAGAAAATAGATGGGACTGATATAGTCATGTTTGCAGGTGTACTGACGGGCCGTCCTGAAGAGGAGGTGTCCGGATCATCGAGTGATCAGCTGCAGAGGCTGTCACAGGTGCACAAGCATGCTCGTCTAGCCATGCGGAGCGTAGCTAAGGCCTTATGGCCGTCCGACTCCCCTCCAGGAAGTATGGAGGAGCTTGTAGAGCTGTTCAACGGAGCACGGTGGCGTATCCGACTATGGAAGATATCGGCCTGCCGAGAAGGTGCGCGGGAAGCCTGGGCCATGGTGAAAACACGATATACCAAGCTGGACCCGAATCACATGGCCAGGGTTGGACCACTAGGGTCAAATGGGGAGGAAATTCCCGTTAGTTTAGTATATGACCAAGTAGAGGTGGCTGCCAAATATTCCCAACAGGATTGTAAATTAGACTGCCTGTTGGATGGTATAGAGAGGGAAGTGTTTCAGTCCAAGTGACTATGTATTTTCCTTGCCCTTTGTAATTCTAGCTGAATTGTATAGCATTTGTCATGGCCGACCTTTTTGCTTCAACCTCCGGACTCAAGGGTGCGGAGTGTTTTCGGATACCCTCACGGCCGAATAGGCCGGGGCATTCCTAGAAAACTAGGCGTAGGGGTCATAATTGCTTGAACAGACAAGTTGTATTCTGCTAGTTATGTTATATTACATTTGAGTCGTAAGAAACATCTTCCAGAGAGAATAGTTCCGTTAAGGGTTCCTTTCCCTGGGTGTGCATGCATTAGTAGACATGTCTTAATTGTGATGTGAAAATCACAGTGTGTATAGCTTCTGGGGGTTCACAATAGAGTGAGTGCAAAAGAGATTTTTCATCCACCGACCGAATATTCCCTTAAGAACGCTAGATTTCGGCTTCACCCAGTCTGAGGTACACATCCGGATGACCCGGCAGTAACAATCGCAGAGGTGCTCCCTTTACCACCTAGTCGAACAATCAGGAACGTAGGGGTAAGCACAGGAGCCAGGCAACCCAGCTTGGCCAAAACTTAAGTCATATCGATGCATATAATGGTGAAGAAAAGACATGCGGGAAAACACGCATGTGTGATGAGCTTGATGCTCGGAAAATAATATTGACAAGCTTCTGTTAAAGAAGCCCCCAGGTATAATGGGCGTACATATGTAAAGATGTGTACGTCAGCAGTGTTCGGTCAAGTCGAATGAGTGCTTTAAAGCGAAAAAAATTGTGTAAAAGGGAGAAAGAGTAATGGAAACTATAGGGGAGAAGGAGACTAACAAAGAGTTCGGCGCTAGGCGTAGAACCTTCGGAGTCTGGCCGCGTTCCAGGGGTTCGGCTCTAGGAGATTGTCTGATGCGTCACGAAGACGGTATGCTCCTCCGGTGAGAACTTCGTCGATTATGAAGGGACCCTCCCATTTGGGATTGAGTTTTTCCTTTTTCTTCTCCGGCAAGCGTAGAACTAGTTCGCCAACATTGTAAGTCTTGGCCCGTACTTCTCTGCTTTGATACATTCGAGCCTGCTGTTGATAAAATGTTGAATGGGCTTTGGCGACGTCGCGCTCCTCCTCCAGGGCGTCTAGGCTGTCCTGCCAATCCAACTCGGCCTCTTTCTCTTCATACATATGCACTCGAGGTGAGTCATGTATAATATCACAGGGCAATACAACCACTGCACCGTACACCATGAAGAAAGGTGTGTATCCGGTAGTACGGTTGGGCGTGGTCCACAGCCCCCAGAGTACCGAGTCGAGCTCCTCGACCCAGTGTTTGTCTGATTCTTTCAAAGATCGCACTAGCCTGGGTTTGATGCCGCTCATAATAAGACCATTGGCTCGCTCGACTTGACCGTTTGTTTGCGGGTGGTAGACAGAGGCGTAATCAGGCTTAATGCCCAGATTAGCACACCAGGTTTTCACCTCATCAGCTGTGAAATTCGAACCGTTATCGGTGATGATGCTGTGCGGTACACCGTAACGGTGTACCACATCGGATATAAACGAAATCATCGGTCCGGACTCGGCCGTTTTAACTGGTCTAGCCTCTATCCACTTGGTGAATTTGTCCACCATGACCAACAGATATTTTTTCTTATGGCTTCCCCCTTTAAGGGGTCCGACCATGTCCAAGCCCCAGACCGCAAAGGGCCATGTAATGGGGATTGTTTGTAGAGCGGTTGGGGGCATATGGCTTTGGTTGGCGAAGAGTTGGCATCTGACACGGCGTTGGACGAGGTCATGTGCGTCTGCCCGGGCCGTAGGCCAGTAAAATCCTGTACAGAAGTCCTTGCTGACAAGTGCCCGAGCTGCGGCGTGGTGCCCACCGAGACCGGCGTGAATTTCTGCCAAGAGTTGCCGCCCCTCCTCCTCGGAGATACACCTTTGAAGGACTCCGGTAGTGCTTTTCTTGTAGAGCTCTCCTTCATGAACTTTATAGGCCTTCAAACGCCGGACTATGCGGCGAGCCTCGTTCTGATCTTCTGGGAGCTCCTTCCTATTAAAGTAGGCCAAGAATGGGTCGGTCCACAGGGCAATTACTGCCATGATGAGGTGGGCCGATGGTGTTACTTCGGTGGTTGAGCCTCCGATGATATCGGCGTGTTCGTTATCTGTGTTTGTGTTCGGAACGGGACTGTCGTTGCTATCTCCCCCTTGCCATACCACGGATGGCTTAAAGAGCCTTTCGAGGAAGATGTTAGGTGGGACGGGGTCGCGCTTAGCGCCGATGCGAGCAAGGACGTCTGCCGCTTGGTTACTCTCGCGGGCGATGTGATGAAATTCGAGTCCCTCGAACCGAGCCAACATCTTCAAAACGGCATTGCGATAAGCTGCCATCTTTGGATATTTGGCATCAAAGTCTCCATTAATTTGGGATATTGTGAGGTTTGAGTCCCCGCACACCTCCAGGCGTTGTATGCCCATTGATACGGCCATCTGGAGGCCATGTATCAAGGCCTCGTATTCGGTTGCGTTGTTGGAGTCTGTGTATAGTATTTGGAGTACGTACTGGACGATATCTCCTGTGGGGGACATTAATACGACGCCCGCCCTAGCCCTGCCAACATCTTGGAGCCATCAAAATGCATCACCCAGTTGGAATACGCGCCGTACTCTTTAGGGAGTTCGGCTTCTGCCCATTCGGCGACGAAGTCGGCCAGTACCTGGGATTTGATGGCTCTACATGGCTTGTACGTGATGTCGAATGGCAGGAGCTCAATGGCCCATTTGGCAATCCGGCCCATTGCATCCCGGTTGTTAATTATATCATTGAGGGGCACTTCGGAGGCCACCGTGATAGAGCACTCCTGAAAGTAGTGTCGCAATTTTTGAGATGCCTTGAAGACTGCATATGCCATTTTTTGATAATGAGGGTACCGGGATTTGCATGGTGTGAGGATGGTGGATACGTAGTATACCGGCTTCTGGAGCGGGAATTTGTGTCCGTCCTATTCTCGTTCGACGACGAGTACGGCGCTCACCACCTGGTGTGTTGCTGATATGTATAAGAGCATTGGTTCGCCGGTGTTTGGCGTGGCCAGGATTGGGTTGCTTCCAGAAGGGCTTTTATTTCTTCTAGTCCGGCCGTTGTTGCGTCTGTCCACTCGAAGTTACCGGTGCGCCGTAGAAGGCGATAGAGTGGCAGCGCCTTTTCTCCCAACCTGGAGATAAAGCGGCTTAAAGCTGCCACGCACCCAGCAAGTTTTTGGACCTGCTTGAGTTCGTTTGGCGTAGCCAGTTGTGACAGAGCTCGGATTTTGGCTGGATTTGCTTCAATTCCTCTATTGGAAACGATGAAGCCTAATAGTTTACGGGCGGGGACGCCGAAGACGCACTTTTCCGGGTTAAGCTTGATGTCGTATGTGCGGAGGTTGTCGAATGTGAGACGCAAATCGTCTATTAGTGTTTCAACGTGTCTAGTTTTGATGACAACGTCGTCCACGTAGGCCTCCACTGTTTTGCTGATCTGTTTCTCGAGGCATGTTTGGATCATGCGCTGGTAGGTGGCGCCGGCGTTCTTGAGTCCGAAAGGCATGGTGTTGAAGCAAAACGGCCCGTATGGTGTAATGTATGTTGTTGCGGCTTGATCGGACTCCTTCATTTTTATTTGATGGTATCCGGAATATGCATCAAGGAAGCACAACGAGTCGTGACCTGCGGTAGCGTCAATGATTTGATCAATGCGGGGAAGAGGGAAGGGATCCTTAGGGCAAGCCTTGTTAAGGTCTTTGAAATCGACGCATAGGCGCCAGGATTTATCCTTCTTTGGTACCATTACCAAGTTTGCCAGCCAGTCCGGATGTTTAATGTCTTTGATGAAGCCGGCCTCGATGAGTTTGGCTAGCTCCTCCCCCATAGCTTGTCGTTTGGGTTCGGAAAAGCGCCGCAGAGTTTGCTTGACCGGCTTATATCCCTTTAGTATGTTGAGGCTATGTTCGGCCAACTCGCGCGGGATTCCTGGCATATCGGAAGGATGCCAGGCGAATATATCCCAGTTTTCGCGCAGGAAGTCTCGTAGTGCGGCGTCGACTGCAGGGCTGAGTTGTGCTTCGACAGATGCTGTCTTCTTCGGGTCTATTGGATGGACCTGAAATTTGACTATTTCTTCTGCTGGCTTGAAGGAAGGGGGTTTGGATCGTTTGTCCAGGATCACATCGTCCTTATCCACGGTGGAGCATAGTGCGGTTAGTTCTTCGGCCGCAAGGGCCTCACACAATGCCTCAAGGGCCAAGGATGCGGTTTTATTCTCGGCGCGGAGGGCTATGTCCGGATCGCTGACGAGGGTGATTATTCCATTAGACCCGGGTATTTTTAGCTTCATATACCCATAATGAGGTATGGCTTGAAAGCGCATGAAGGCCTCTCACCCTAACAGGGCGTGGTACCCACTATTGAAAGGGGCCACCTGGAAAGTTATTTCTTCGGACCGATAATTCTCCGGCGTGCCGAACACTACATCAAGTGTAATTTTTCTTGCACACCGAGCTTCCCGGCTGGGAATGATACCTCGAAAGGTTGTGCTGCTTTTTTCGATGCGGCTCCTGTCTATTTCCATCTTGTGGAGCGTGTCCTCGTAAATGAGGTTTAGTCCGCTGCCGCCGTCCATGAGGACTTTTGTAAGTCGAAAGCCGTCCACGATGGGACTGAGGACTAGGGCTGCTGGCGCTCGGACTGTTCTGTATTTAGGTTTGTCATTGGCATTGAAGGTTATGGCCGTGTCGTTCCAGGGGTCAATTGCAGCGACCTGGCAAACTTCAGCGAGATCGCACAGGGCCCTTTTACGCTTGTTGTTTGAAGCGAATGTCTCGAAGACTGCCAATACTCTATTGTCGTCGTTTGCTGGAGGGCGTTGTTCTGGGGTGTCCTCGATAAGGATGTCCTCGCTGCTCTTGGCTACCTGCCGAAGTATCCAACATGCTCTAAGGCTGTGGATTGCCACGGTATCCGGCGTCGTGTGTATTTTGCATGGGCCATTGAGCCATCCCTCCAGAACGGTGCCATGCAACGTAATAGGTTTATGTTTTTTGACTGTTCGGCTAGGCGTGCCACGGGGGCGCGTCCTTTTTGCCTGTAGGGGGAGCCGGGATGGTTCCCAGCAAGCTGCCTGAGTTTTCCAGGTGCTTTCCATCGCGTTGTACTTTTGTACGATAGTCGCTAGGTCAGCGAACTTTGGTATGCGGCGGCGATTGATGGCGTTAACGATACCTTTGTCCGCGCAGTTGTTGGAGAATGCTGCTATCGTTTCTTCGTCGCAGCAGTCTTTTACCTTGTTTTTAACAAGGAGGAATCTGGCCGAGAAGTGGTGGACCGTTTCCTGAGACTGTTGTTTGATGCTCCTGAGAGCAGCTATGTCCGGGTGGGTGGGTGGAATTGAGTCCGAACCCTGACCCGGCTTTGGATCCGGAGTTTGGATGTCTACCGGGCCGGACAGTTCGGGCTCCGGGATATCGACTGATTTTTTAGGCTCGTCATCCGACTCTATGTTCGGAGGAAGAGACATGCTTTTCTGCCGGAAAATATCCGGCTCTTCGAGATCGGCGATCCGAACATAGTTCATCTTCAATATAGTGGAAGAGTTGCTCCGCTCCTCGACTACCGCTATCTGATGGGTGATCGGTGGAGTTTTAATTTCTCTCTGGTCGGGTTTAAGCCCGGCCCGATCGTAGTTTGTAGCGACCCCCAAGGCGGCCATGCGATCCAGGAGTTCGTTCAACGACGATAACTCCATTGGGTCCATGCGAGCGGAGTATTCGGGATCAACGCGGAGGCGATTTTCGATGACTTGAGAGGTCATCGTCGGCTTAAAGGCCGAGCCGGCGGTCATGACGAAGCCGCCGAGCCGGAGGGTCTGGCCTGGGGGCAGGGCTCCTCCGGAGATGATATTATCCTTGACAACAAGGCGAGCCATCAACCCTCTTGGTGACGGCACAGTGGAACTCACAATGAAAGCACCAATGTCGGTGTCAAAACCGGCGAATCTCGGGTAGGGGGTCCCGAACTATGCGTCTAGGATCGATGGTAACAGGAGACGGGGGACACGATGTTTACCCAGGTTCGGGCCCTCTCTATGGAGGTAATACCCTACTTCCTGCTTGATTGATCTTGATGAATATGAGTGTTACAAGAGTTGATCTACCACGAGATCGTAATGGCTAAACCCTAGAAGTCTAGCCCATGTGAATATGGTAATGAAACTGTCCCCATCCGGACTATACTCTCCGGTTTATATAGACACCGGAGAGATCTAGGGTTACATGGAGTCGGTTACATAAGAGGGAATCTTCATAGTCGGTCGGCTAGCTTGCCTTCCACGCCTTGTGGCATCCACTCCGGACATGTCTCACTTAGCTTTGTGTTCAATCTTCGGTCTTCATGTCTTCACAGCCCATCAGTCCAGCCCACGGATAACAGACCGGACGCCCGGGGACCCCTTAGTCCAGGACTCCCTCACTTAGCTTTGGGTTCAATCTTGCGGTGTCCTTTCCCAGTGACAGCAGGGGCAGCAAGGCATGTATTGTATTGTTGCCATCGAGGATAAAAGATGGGGTTTATATCATATTGCTTGAGTTTATCTCTCTACATCATGTCATCTTGCTTAATGCGTTACTCTGTTCTTATGAACTTAATACTCTAGATGCATGCCGGATAGCGGTCAATGTGTGGAGTAATAGTAGTAGATGCAGAATCGTTTCGGTCTACTTGTCACAGACGTGATGCCTATATACATGATCATGCCTAGATACTCTCATATTTATGCACTTTTCTATCAATTGCTCGACAGTAATTTGTTCACCCACCGTAATACTTATGCTATCTTGAGAGAAGCCACTAGTGAAACCTATGGCCCCCGGGTCTATTTTCCATCATATAAGTTTCCAATCTATTTTACTTTGCAATCTTTACTTTTCAATCTATATCATAAAAAATACCAAAAATATTTATCTTATTATCGCTATCAGATCTCACTTTTGCAAGTGGCCGTGAAGGGATTGACAACCCCTTTATCGCGTTGGTTGCAAGGTTCACTTGTCACAGAAGTTTGCGTTTGTTATAGATTACTACAGACTGTTCTGTTTTTGACAGATTCTGTTTTCGTGTGTTGTTTGCTTATTTTGAGGAATCTATGGCTAGTATCGGGGGGTATGAACCATAGAGAAGTTGGAATACAGTAGGTTTAACACCAATATAAATAAAGAATGAGTTAATTACAGTACCTTAAAGTGGTGGTTTGTTTTATTTTGCTAACGGAGCTCATGGGATTTTCTATTGAGTTTTGTGTTGTGAAGTTTTCAAGTTTTGGGTAAAGATTTGATGGATTATGGAATAAGGAGTGGCAAGAGCCTAAGCTTGGGGATGCCCAAGGAACCCCAAGGTAAAATTCAAGGACAACCAAAAGCCTAATCTTGGGGATGCCCCGGAAGGCATCCCCTCTTTCGTCTTCGTCTATCGGTAACTTTACTTGATGCTATATTTTTATTCACCACATGATATGTGTTTTGCTTGGAGCATCTTGTATGATTTGAGTCTTTGCTTTTTAGTTTACCACAATCATCCTTGCTGTACACACCTTTTGTATAGGCACACATGAATCGGAATTTATCAGAATACTCTTTGTGCTTCACTTATATCTTTTGAGCTAGATAATTTTGCTCTAGTGCTTCACTTATATCTTTATAGAGCATGGTGGTGGTTTTATTTTATAGAAATTATTGATCTCTCATGCTTCACTTATATCATTTTGAGAGTCCTTTAGAACAGCATGGTAATTTGCTTTGGTTATAAAATTAGTCCTAATATGATAGGCATCCAACATGGGTATAATAAAAACTATCATATAAAGTGCATTGAATACTATGAGAAGTTTGATACTTGATGATTGTTTTGAGATATGAAGATGGTAATATTAGATTCATGCTAGGTGAGTAGTTGTGAATTTGAGAAATACTTGTGTTAAAGTTTGTGATTCCCGTAGCATGCACGTATGGTGAACCGTTATGTGATGAAGTCGGAGCATGATTTATTTATTGATTGTCTTCCTTATGAGTGGCGGTCGGGGACGAGCGATGGTCTTTTCCTACCAATCTATCCCCCTAGGAGCATGCGCGTAGTACTTTGTTTCGATAACTAATAGATTTTTGCAATAAGTATGTGAGTTCATTATGACTAATGTTGAGTCCATGGATTATACGCACTCTCACCCTTCCACCGTTGCTAGCCTCTCTAGTACCGCGCAACTTTCGCCGGTACCATAAACCCACCATTTACCTTCCTCAAAATAGCCACCATACCTACCTATTATGGCATTTCCATAGCCATTCCGAGATATATTGCCATGCAACTTACCAGCATTCCGTTTGTTATGACATGCTTCATCATTGTCATATTGCTTTGCATGAACATGTAGTTGACATCGTATTTGTGGCAAAGCCACTGTTCATAATTTTTTCATACATGTCACTCATGATTCGTTGCACATCCCGGTACATCACTAGAGGCATTCACATAGAGTCATATTTTTTTCTAAGTATCGAGTTGTAATTTTTCGAGTTGTAAGTAAATCAAAGTGTGATGATCATCATTATTAGAGCATTGTCCCAAGTGAGGAAAGGATGATGGAGACTATGATTCCCCCACAAGTCGGGATGAGACTCCGGACTAAAAAAAAGAAAAAAAGAGGCCATAAAAAAAGAGAAAAGGCCCAAATGAAAAAAATAAAAAATGAGAGAAAAAGAGAGAAGGGACAATGTTACTATCCTTTTTACCACACTTGTGCTTAAAAGTATCACCATGATCTTCATGATAGAGAGTCTCCTATATTGTCACTTTCATATACTAGTGGGAATTTTTCATTATAGAACTTGGCTTGTATATTCCAATGATGGGCTTCCTCAAAATGCCCTAGGTCTTCGTGAGCAAGCGAGTTGGATCCACACCCACTTAGTTTCTTTTGTTGGAGCTTTCCTACACTTATAGCTCTAGTGCATCCGTTGCATGGCAATCCCTACTCACTCACATTGATATCTATCGATGGGCATCTCCATAGCCCCTTGATACGCCTAGTTGATGTGAGACTATCTTCTCCTTTTTGTCTTCTCCACAACCACCATTTCAGTGTTCCGCAGAAAAGGAATATCAAACGGAATGAAACCTTTAGTAGAGTTATTTTTGGAACAAACGTGATCCAGGAGACTTGGAGTGGACGTCAAGGAAGCAACGAGGCGGCCACGAGGCAGGGAGGCGCGCCCAGGGGGATAAGCCTGCCCCCACCCTCGTGGGCCCCTCGTGGCTCCCCTGACTGACTTCTTTCGCCTATATATACTCATATACCCCGAAAACATCCGAGAGCACCACGAAACCCTATTTCCACCGCCGCAACCTTCTGTACCCGTGAGATCCCATCTTGGGGCCTTTTTCGGCGCTCCGCCGGAGGGGGAATCGATCACGGAGGGCTTCTACATCAACACCATAGCCTCTCCGATGATGTGTGAGTAGTTTACCACAGACCTTTGGGTCCATAGTTATTAGCTAGATGGCTTCTTCTCTCTCTTTGGCTCTCAATACAAAGTTCTCCTCGATTCTCTTGGAGATCTATTCGATGTAATTCTTTTTGCGGTGTGTTTGTCGAGATCCGATGAATTCTGGGTTTATGATCAAGATTATCTATGAACAATATTTGGTTCTTCTCTGAATTCTTATATGTATGATTTGATATCTTTGCAAGTCTCTTTGAATTATCAGTTTGGTTTGGCCTACTAGATTGATCTTTCTTGCAATGGGAGAAGTGCTTAGCTTTGGGTTCAATCTTGCGGTGTCCTTTCCCAGTGACAGCAGGGGCAGCAAGGCACGTATTGTATTGTTGCCATCGAGGATAAAAGATGGGGTTTGTATCATATTTCTTGAGTTTATCCCTCTACATCATGTCATCTTGCTTAATGCGTTACTCTGTTCTTATGAACTTAATACTCTAGATGCATGCTGGATAGCGGTCAATGTGTGGAGTAATAGTAGTAGATGCAGAATCGTTTCGGTCTACTTGTCACAGACGTGATGCCTATATACATGATCATGCCTAGATATTCTCATAATTATGCACTTTCTATCAATTGCTCGACAGTAATTTGTTCACCCACCGTAATACTTATGCTATCTTGAGAGAAGCCACTAGTGAGTCTATTTTCCATCATATAAGTTTCCAATCTATTTTACTTTGCAATCTTTACTTTTCAATCTATATCATAAAAAATACCAAAAATATTTATCTTATTATCGCTATCAGATCTCACTTTTGCAAGTGGCCGTGAAGGGATTGACAACCCCTTTATCGCGTTGGTTGCAAGGTTCTTATTTGTTTGTGTAGGTACGAGGTGATTTGCATGTATCCTCCTATTGGATTGATACCTCTTGAGCACTGCGTTGGTTTTCCCTTGAAGAGGAAAGGGTGATGCAACAAAGTAGCGTAAGTATTTCCCTCAGTTTTTGAGAACCAAGGTATCAATCCAGTAGGAGGCCACATGAAAGTCCCTCGTACCTACACAAACAAATAAGAACCTTGCAACCAACGTGATAAAGGGGTTGTCAATCCCTTCACGGCCACTTGCAAAAGTGAGATCTAATAGAGATGATAAGATAATATTTTTGGTATTTTTATGATAAAGATTAAAATTAAAGATTGCAAAGTAAACAAAGATAGAAATAGCTAGTTGACGGGAGATTAATATAATGGAGAATAGACCCGGGGGCCATAGGTTTCACTAGTGGCTTCTCTCAAGATAGCATAAGTATTACGGTGGGTGAACAAATTACTGCCGATCAATTGATAGAATTGAGCATAGTTATGAGAATATCTAGGCATGATCATGTATATAGGCATCACGTCCGCAACAAGTAGACCGACTCCTGCCTGCATCTACTACTATTACTCCACACATCGACCGTTATCCAGCATGCATCTAGAGTATTAAGTTCATAAGAATAGAGTAATGCATTAAGCAAGATGACATGATGTAGAGGGATAAACTCAAGCAATATGATATAAACCCCATCTTTTTATCCTCGATGGCAACAACACAATACGTGTCGTTTCCCCTACTGTCACTGGGATCGAGCACCGCATGATTGAACCCAAAGCTAAGCACTTCTCCCATTGCAAGAAAGATCAATCTAGTAGGCCAAACCAAACTAATAATTCGAAGAGACTTGCAAAGATAACCAATCATACATAAAAAATTCAGAGAAGATTCAAATATTGTTCATAGATAATCTTGATCATAAACCACAATTCATCGGATCTCGACAAACACACCGCAAAAAGAGTTACATCGAATAGAACTCCAAGAAGATCGAGGAGAACTTTGTATTGAGATCCAAAGAGAGAGAATAAGCCATCTAGCTAATAACTATGGACCCGAAGGTCTGTGGTAAACTACTCACACATCATCGGAGAGGCTATGGTGTTGATGTAGAAGCCCTCCGTGATTGATGCCCCCTCCGGCGGAGCGCCGGAAAAGGCCCCAAGATGGGATCTCACGGGTACAGAAGGTTGCGGCGGTGGAAATAGGGTTTCGTGGTGCTCGTGGATGGTTTCGGGGTACGTAGGTACATATAGGAGGAAGAAGTAGGTCGGTGGAGCCACGACAGGCCCACGAGGGTGGGGGCGCGCCCAGGGGGCAGGCGCGCCTCCCCCCTCGTGGCTTCCTCGTTGATTTCTTGACGTCCACTCCAAGTCCTCTGGACCACGTTTGTTCCAAAAATCACGCTCCCGAAGGTTTCGTTCCGTTTGGACTCCGTTTGATATTCCTTTTCTGCGAAACACTGAAATAGGCAAAAAAATAGCAACTTGCACTGGGCCTTGGGTTAATAGGTTAGTCCCAAAAATAATATAAAAGTGTATAATAAAGCCTATTAAACATCCAAAACAGAATATATAATAGCATGGAGCAATCAAAAATTATAGATACGTTGGAGGCGTATCAAGCATCCCCAAGCTTAATTCCTGCTCGTCCTCGAGTAGGTAAATGATAAAAACAGAATTTTTGATGTGGAATGCTACCTAGAATATTCTTCAATGTAATTTTCTTTATTGTGGCATGAATGTTCAGATCCGATAGATTCAAGATAAAAGTTTAATATTGACATAAAAATAATAATACTTCAAGCATACTAACCAAGCAATTATGTCTTCTCAAAATAACATAGCCAAAGAAAGCTCATCCCAACAAAATCATATAGTTTGGCCATGCTTCATTTTTGTCACACAAGAATGCTCTCATCTTGCACAACCGCGATGACAAGCCAAGCAATTGTTTCATACTTTAGTAATCTCAAAAAAAATTCAACTTTCACGCAATACATGAGCGTGAGCCATGGATATAGCACTATGGGTGGAATAGAATATGATGATGGGGGTTGTGTGGAGAAGACAAAAAAGGAGAAAGTCTCACATTGACGCGGCTAATCAACGGGCTAGGGAGATGCCCATCAATTGATGTCAATGCAAGGAGTAGGGATTGCCATGCAACGGATGCACTAGAGCTATAAATGTATGAAAGCTCAACAAAAGAAACTAAGTGGGTGTGCATCCAACTTGCTTGCTCACGAAGACCTAGGGCATTTGAGGAAGCCCATCGTTGGAATATACAAGCCAAGTTCTATAATGAAAAATTCCCATTAGTATATGAAAGTGACAAAACAAGAGACTCGTTATCATGAAGATCATGGTGCTACTTTGAAGCACAAGTGTGGAAAAAAGGATAGTAGCATTGTCCCTTTTTATTTCTCTTCTTTTTTTTCTCTTTTTTTGGGCCTTCTCTTTTTTTTGGCCTCTCTCTTTTTTTTTTAATTTTTTATTTGGGACAATGCTCTATTAATAATGATCATCACACTTCTATTTATTTACAACTCAGTGATTACAACTCGATACTAGAACAAAATATGACTCTATATGAATGCCTCCGGCGGTGTACTGGGATGGGCAATGAATCAAGAGTGACATGTATGAAATAATATGCATGGTGGCTTTGCCACAAATACGATGTCAACTACATGATCATGCAAGGCAATATGACAGTGATGAAGCGTGCCATAATAAACGGAACGGTGAAAAGTTGCATGGCAATATATCTCGGAATGGCTATGGAAATGCCATAATAGGTAGGTATGGTGGCTGTTTTGAGGAAGATATAAGGAGGTTTATGTGTGATAGAGCGTATCGTATCACGGGGTTTGGATGCACCGGCGAAGTTTGCACCAACTCTCAAGGTGAGAAAGGGCAATGCACGGTACCGAAGAGGCTAGCAATGGTGGAAGGTTGAGAGTTTGTATAATCCATGGACTCAACATTAGTCATAAAGAACTCACATACTTATTGCAAAAATCTACAAGTCATCAAAACCAAGCACTACGCGCATGCTCCTAGGGGGATAGATTGGTAGGAAAAGACCATCGCTCGTCCCCGACCGCCGCTCATAAGGATGACAATCAAAGAATACCTCATGTTTCAAATTTGTTACACAACGTTTACCATACGTGCATGCTACAGGACTTGCAAACTTCAACACAAGTATTTCTCAAATTCACAACTACTCAGCTAGCACAACTTTAATATCACTACCTCCATATCTCAAAACAATCATCAAGTATCAAACTTCTCTTAGTATTCAACGCACTTATATGAAAGTTTTTATTATACTAATCCTGGATGCCTATCATATTAGGACTAATTTTATAACCAAAGCAAATTACCATGCTGTTCTAAAGAACTCTCAAAATAATATAAGTGAAGCATGAGAGATCAAATATTTCTACAAAACAGAACCACCGCCGTGCTCTAAAAGATATAAGTGAAGCACTAGAGCAAAAATTGTTTAGCTCAAAAGATATGAGTGAAGCACATAGAGTATTCTAATAATTTCCGATTAATGTGTGTCTCTCCCAAAAGGTGTGTACAGCAAGGATGATTGTGGTAAACTAAAAAGAAAAGACTCAAATCATACAAGACGCTCCAAGCAAAACACATATCATGTGGTGAATAAAAATATAGCTCCAAGTAAAGTTACCGATGGACGAAGACAAAAGAGGGGATGCCTTCCGGAGCATCCCCAAGCTTAGGCTTTTTGGTTGTCCTTGGATTTTACCTTGGGGTGCCTTGGGCATCCCCAAGCTTAGGCTCTTGCCACTCCTTGTTCCATAATCCATCAAATCTTTACCCAAAACTTGAAAACTTCACAACACAAAACTCAACAGAAAATCTCATGAGCTCCGTTAGCGAAAGAAAACAAAACACCACTTTAAGGTACTGTAATGAACTCATTCTTTATTTGTATTGGTGTTAAACCTAATATATTCCAACTTCTCTATGGTTCATAAACTCCATTACTAGCCATAGATTCATCAAAATAAGCAAACAACACATGAAAAACAGAATCTATCAAAAACAGAACAGTCTGTAGTAATCTGTATCTAACGCAAACTTCTGTAACTCAGGAAAATCTACCAAAATAGGACGACCTAGATAATTTGTTTATTGATCTATTGCAATTGGAATCAGTATTTTATCAAGTTCTGGTGATTTTTAACAGTTGTTTTCGTGAGCAGAAAGTTTCTGACTTTTTCAGCAAGATCTAATAACTATTATCCAAGAAGATCCTATAGGTTTTACTTGGCACAAACACTAATTAAAACACACAAAAATCTAACCAGAGGCTAGATCAAAGATTTATTGCTAAACAGGAACAAAAATCAAGGAACAAAAATAAAATTGGGTTGCCTCCCAACAAGCGCTATCGTTTAACGCCCCTAGCTAGGCATAAAGGCAAGGATAGATCTAGGTATTGCCATCTTTGGCAGGCAATCCATAAGTAGCTCTCGTAATAGATTCATAAGGTAATTTAATTTTCTTTCTAGGAAAGTTTTTCATGCCTTTACTTAATGGAAATTGGAATCTAATATTCCCTTCTTTCATATCAATAATTGCACCAATCGTTCTAAGGAAAGGTCTACCAAGAATAATAGGACATGAAGGATTGCAATCTATATCAAGGACAATGAAATCTAAGGGCACATAATTCCTATTTGCAACAATAAGAACATCATTAATTCTTCCCATAGGTTTCTTAACGGTGGAATCCGCAAGGTGCAAGTTTAAAGAACAATCATCAAATTCACGGAAACCTAACATATCACACAAAGTTTTTGGAATCATGGAAACACTAGCACCCAAATCACACAAAGCATAGCATTCATGATCTTTAATTTTAATTTTAATAGTAGGTTCCCACTCATCATAAAGCTTTCTAGGGATAGAAACTTCTAATTCAAGCTTTTCTTCATAAGATTGCATTAAAGCATCAACAATATGTTTGGTAAAAGCCTTGTTTTGACTATAAGCATGAGGAGAATTTAGCACGGATTGCAACAAGGAAATACAATCTATTAAAGAACAATTATCATAATTAAATTCCTTGAAATCCAAGATAGTGGGTTCATTTCTATGTAAAGTTTTGACCTCTTCCATCCCACTTTTACCAATTTTTGCATCAAGATCTAAAAACTCCGAATCATTGGGACGCCTTTTAGCTAAAGTTGACTCATCTCCAGTCCCATCCTTATCAAGATTCATATTGCAAAACAAAGATTTAATAGGAGACACATCAATCACTTTTAGATCTTCATCTCTATTATCATGAAAACTAGAAGAACACGCTTTCATAAAGCAATCTTTCTTAGCACGCATCCTACTTAATGATATCATGCTTAGGTGGAATAGCTCTAAGCTTCAAAGAATCAACATCAAGAGAAATTCTATCAACGTTCCTAGCCAACTCATCAATCTTAGGCAATTTTTCTTCAAGCAAAGCATTGAAATTCTTTTGAGAAACCATAAATTCTTTAACACTAGTCTCAAAATCAAAGGGCATCTTGTTAAAATTTCCACAAGAGTTGTTGTGGGAATTACCATAATTATTAGAGGAATTACTAGGGTACGGCCTAGGATTAAAATTTCCTCTATAAGCGTTGTTACCAAAATTGTTCCTGCCAACAAAACTCACATCAATAGATTCATTATTATTCTCAATCAAAGTAGACAAAGGAATATCATTAGGATCAGAAGAAACACTCTTACTAGCAAATAATTTCATAAGTTCATCCATCTTTCCACTCAAAACATTAATTTCTTCTATCGCATGCACTTTTTTATTAGTAGATCTTTCAGTGTGCCATTGAGAATAATTAACCATAATATTATCTAGGAGTTTAGTAGCTTCTCCTAAAGTCATTTCCATAAAAGTGCCTTCCGTGGCCGAATCTAAAAGATTTCTAGAAGCAAAATTCAATCTGGCATAAAATTTTTGTATAATCATCCAAAGATTCAAACCATGCGTAGGGCAGTTACGTATCATTAATTTCATCCTCTCCCAAGATTGTGCAACATGTTCATGATCAAGTTGCTTAAAATTCATAATATCGTTTCTAAGAGATATGATCTTAGCGGGAGTAAAATACTTAGAGATAAAAGCATCTTTGCACTTATAGCATGAATCAATACTATTTTTAGGCAAAGACGAAAACCAAGTTTTAGCACGATCTCTAAGCGAAAAAGGAAATAGCTTCAATTTAACAATATCATTATCCACATCTTTCTTCTTTTGCATATCGCACAAATCAACAAAGCTATTTAGATGGGTAGCGGCATCTTCACTAGGAAGGCCGGCGAATTGATCTTTCATGACAAGATTTAGCAAAGCAGCATTAATTTCACAAGATTCAGCATCGGTAAGAGGAGAAATTGGAGTGCTAAGAAAATCATTGTTGTTGGTGTTGGCAAAGTCACACAATTTAGTATTATCTTGAGCCATCATGACGAGCAAGCAATCCAACACACAAGCAAACAGGAAGCAAGCAAAAGAAAAAGCGAACGGAAAGAGAGGGCGAATAAAATGGCAAGGGTGAAGTGGGGGAGAGGAAAACGAGAGGCAAATGGCAAATAATGTAATGCGAGGGACAAGAGTTTGTGATGGGTACTTGGTATGTCTTGACTTGTGCGTAGACTCCCCGGCAACGGCGCCAGAAATCCTTCTTGCTACCTCTTGAGCACTGCGTTGGTTTTCCCTTGAAGAGGAAAGGGCGATGCAGCAAAGTAGCGTAAGTATTTCCCTCAGTTTTTGAGAACCAAGGTATCAATCTAGTAGGAGGCCACACGGCAGTCCCTCGTACCTACACAAACAAATAATAACCTTGCAACCAATGCGATAAAGGGGTTGTCAATCTTTTCATGGCCACTTGCAAAAGTGAGATCTGATAGAGATGATAAGATAATATTTTTGGTATCTTTATGATAAAGATTGAAAGTAAAGATTGCAAAATAAACAGCAACAGAAATAGCTAGTTGACGGAAGATTAATATGATGGAAAATAGACCTGGGGGCCATAGGTTTCACTAGTGGCTTCTCTCAAGATAGCATAATTATTACGGTGGGTGAACAAATTACTGTCGAGCAATTGATAGAATTGAGCATAGTTATGAGAATATCTAGGCATGGTCATGTATATAGGCATCACGTCCGCAACAAGTAGACCGACTCCTGCATGCATCTACTACTATTACTCCACACATCGACCGCTATCCAGCATGCATCTAGAGTATTAAGTTGATAAGAACAGAGTAACGCATTAGGCAAGATGACATGATGTAGAGGGATAAACTCAAGCAATATGATATAAACCCCATCTTTTTATTCTCGATGGCAACAATACAGTACGTGTCGTTTCCCCTACTATCACTGGGATCGAGCACCGCATGATTGAACCCAAAGCTAAGCACTTCTCCCATTGCAAGAAAGATCAATCTAGTAGGCCAAACCAAACTGATAATTAAAAGAGACTTGCAAAGATAACCAATCATACATAAAAGAATTCAGAGGAGATTCAAATATTGTTCATAGATAATCTTGATCATAAACCCACAATTCATCGGATCTCGACAAACACACCGCAAAAAGAGTTACATCGAATAGAACTCCAAGAAGATTGAGGAGAACTTTGTATTGAGATCCAAAGAGAGAGAAGAAGCCATCTAGCTAATAACTATGGACCCGAAGGTCTGAGATAAACTACTCACACATCATCGGAGAGGCTATGGTGTTGATGTAGAAGCCCTCCGTGATCGATGCCCCCTCCGGCGGAGCACCGGAAAAGGCCCCAAGATGGGATCTCACAGGTACAGAAGGTTGCGGTGGTGGAAATAGGGTTTCGTGGTGCTCCTAGATGGTTTCGGGGTACGTAGGTATATATAGGAGGAAGAAGTAGGTCGGTGGAGCCACGAGGGGCCCACGACGGTGGGGGCGCGCCCAGGGGGGCAGGCGTGCCTCCTTCCCTCGTGGCTTCCTCGTTGATTTCTTGACGTCCACTCCAAGTCCTCTGGATCACGTTTGTTCCAAAAATCACGCTCCCGAAGGTTTCATTCCGTTTGGACTCCGTTTGATATTCCTTTTCTGCGAAACACTGAAATAGGCAAAAAACAGCAATTTGCACTGGGCCTTGGGTTAATAGGTTAGTCCCAAAAATAATATAAAAGTGTATAATAAAGCCCATTAAACATCCAAAACAGAATATATAATAGCATGGAGCAATAAAAAATTATAGATACGTTGGAGACGTATCAATACTCGCCAGGTAGGGCATCTAGGGTTACGCAGTCGGTATGAGGATCGCATGGAGGCAGCGGGAGATGTCTTGGTGTATACGTCAAGCCTTCGGTCTTGATCTCACCTAGGCGTACAGCTTCCAGAGTCCTTCCTTTAATGATAATGTGGGCCCACCATCCCAGCCCGCGGACACAGGGCGACTAGGTTAGCACCCCCTAGTCTTGGACACCGTCATTGGGGTTTTGGATCTGGGCCGCTCACTTGCCCCAAGGCCTCTAGAGAACACCATGGTACCTCTCTTTCCCCACCATGTCCAATGAAAGAGTTCTCTCAAACATGCACATATATAAAGTTAAAAATCTAAGAAAAAATCGACATGACCTTTGCTTAATATTGGACATATTAAGTGCCGGGAATTTAATGAAACAAAAAACAATCAACGTTTCGCTAAAAGATTGGCACTTTATTAGTATGAATCCTTGTAAAATTTTGAAGGCATGTACTACAACACAATCTCTGTAACAATAATTGCCAATGAACCTAACAATATGAGATCTTACAATGCAAGTGAACATAATGATTACACCAAATCAAATGTAGATGAACCTAACAATGTGTGGCCTTATAATGCAAATGAACCTAACTATTACGCCAAATCAAATGCAAATGAACATAACAATGTGAGATCTTAGAATGCAAATGAACTTAGCAATTACACAAATCAAATGCAAATGAACCTATAATGCGAGACCTTACAATGCTGAAATTCAATCTATTGCTTCATGAAATATAGAACGATTGACTGTATTATTAGATGAAGATAATTACCACATTCTATTGCATTGCAATTTTTTTAAAAATGAATTCCAAGGTGCAAATTTCTGGCTTTGCCACTGCCCTAACTGTACCTACAACCTAATTAAATCTCACAAACTAATTGAATCTACACACTACCTATAGCCTAATTTGTGGATGGGATGGGAAGTATGTTAGGTTACTGTGGGCGGCGGCTCCGGCTGACGCGGCGGCGGACGACAGGGTTGGGGCAGACGGCGGCTCCAGCAGACGCGAAGGCGGATGTCACGTGGACGAAAGCAGATGGTGTAGATGGAAGTAGTGGCGTATTCTATAGGGCCTGGTAGGGGGAGGATAGAAAGTAGCAGAGAGAGAAAGAGAGAGGGAGAGAGAGAGTTACTCCTGTAGAGGATGATGGAGTACTCCGCCTTCCTGGGCTCATCGAGGGCAAAGAGTGCCTCCTGGCCGCCCGTTACCGCATGGCTTGCGGCGACAACCTCTTGGGCGGCTCCATGATGAGTGGACCGCTGCTACTTGTGCTAGTGTTGGGATTCCCCAAAGAGGAAGGGTGATGTAGTATAGTAGCAAATAGTAGCTATTTGTTGTGATAGTGTTGGGATTCCCCAAAGAGGATGAATGATGTAGTATGTGTGATGCCCGGATATTTAAGCTACAGCAAACCTCTGCTAATGAAGCCACGTCACCTCCAGTGTTGTTGCTAAACAAGCGCTAGTTCGAAACCGATTCAAATCCAAATTCAAAATCAAACAAACAATAAAAGTTTTCCAGTCTTAAAACTAAAATGTTCGGAGAGAGCCAAATAATGCATAAGTAATAATGGTGGAGAAACCAACCTCTTTGAAAGTGTTTGATTGTCCTAAAGTAAATAAAATAGTAGCAGAACAATTAATTAAATCGCTTTTACAATTAATAAATTATTAAAATATTTTATCTTGTTGCCCAAACTTATGTGGCAGTAGTATAATTATTTAGACTAAGTTAGGGACTACTTTTATAAATTATAAAACTAAAATAAAAGTGAAACTAAAAGAAGCAGAAAAGTCAAAAGGGAAAATACTAATAAAAAGAAAAAGAACCTAATCTACCGGGTTTTGGCCCAGCCCACCCCCTGCCATCCCTTTCTGCTTGCTACACGAACAGGAGGGGGGCCGTGGCAGCCATCCACGGTGCCATGGCCGCGGTGGCAGCCATCCCCGGCTCCCCCTCCCCTACAAGTCCCCGGCGCCCTCCCCCTTGAACCCTAGGGCACCATAACCTTATCACCCCCCCTCGCGCCGCCATCTTCTTCCTCACGCACTATCGAGCCACCGACGCCATGGATCCCCTCGCCCACGTGCTCCTCATCGTCCCCGCCGACTGAGACTGCATCTGTCATCTCCGACAAGCTCCTCTGCTTCGTCCACGCTCAAGAACGCTAGCCGCAATCCTCAACATCGCTGGATCGGCCCCATCTTCCTCGTCTTCGTCCGCTGGCCGTCGTCGTCGATCGCTCCAGCAAGTCCTCCCCGGGCCTTCTCAGCAACCTTGGTGAGGTTCCGCCCCTCCGCCTCTCCGATAGACCGCCTGCTCCCCGCTAGTCTTCCCCTTCTTCCTTTCTTCGTCATCGCCATAGTCGCGACTGCTGTCCCCGAGTTCTTCCTTGGCCAAGTCGATGCGCGCGCGCCTGCTCTCTACTGCAGCTGCTACCTAGTGCCTCTGCACGTCGCGTCCGCCCGAGCCTCACCCCTGCTGCAGCCCGCGCTAGGCCGCGCCCCATCCACTGCCCGGGGCTCCGCCCGCTAGCGCCTTGCCGCGACCAGGCGTGCCCCCGCGCCGGCTCCGCTACAGCCGCTGCCGCTGCCCTTGCTCGTCACACCCCCTCCTCTACCACTCGCCGCTGCTTCCCCTGAACCGCCTGCCTACAGCGCCGCCGCTGCCGCCGGCCTCCCCCGGCCGTGCCCACCCGCGCCGCTGTGCCCTGCCGCTGCTCGCCCCCCTGCGTGCGCCCCCATTCCCCACTGCTCCGGCCCATACCGGCCGCGGACGCCCACCCCCGCAGCCACGGCAACCGACCGCGCCCGCTCCGCCCATCTCCGCCGCCTGCCGCTTGCTCGTCGGTGGCGAGCCACACCCGCCTACCCTGCTCGCCGGCCAAGCCCCGCACTTGGCCCGCGCTTGCGCCGGCTGCGTTCCGGCCATGGCTTCCACCCTGGTACGCGCGTGCGTGCTAGCGTATGGCCGCTGGCTTCCAGCCACTGCCTTGTGGCCCCCTCCCTCTAATTAGCTTGTTTAGGATTAACAAAACTAGTTAAGTTAATTAACCCCCGTGTCACTAACAGTATGGCCCCACTTAGTAGTTATGCTAGGTAGATTAAATAAATACTGTTTAGTTTAACCCTAATAAAAACTGAGTCAGTGACAGCCGGGTCCTACCTACACTATTCCACCTTTGATCAGTCAGATGTTGACTGGGTCAACCCAGTCAACATGCCCCACATGTCAGCCTCTGTAGACCCTGCTGTGTACACTTCAGTGTGTGCACATAGCATTTGACTGTTAATTTTGAATTAATAATAATTCCAGAATTTCAGAATATCTATTAAAACTTTGAAAAATTAATATAAAATAAACCATACCTCGGATGAAAATACTTTGTACATGAAAGTTGCTCAGAACGACGAGACGAATCCGAATACGCAGTCCATTCGTTTGCCACACGTCCTTAGCATAGCAAACATGCAACAATCCACCTCCGGTTCATCTGTCCGAAAATGCCAAACACCGGGAACACTTTCCCGGATGTTCCCCCCCTTCACCGGTATCACATATCCCTGCGTTAGGTCACCCCTAGCACCGCGTATTGCCATGTTATGCTGTGCGTTGCTTTGATTGCTCTGTTATTTATTGTGTTCCCCCTCCGTTACTTCTTTCCGGTAGACCCCGAGACCGCTGTCGGTACCCCTGTGATCGACTAGATTGACGACGAACCCCTCATTCTTGCCACAGCAACCAGGCAAGCCCCCCCCTTAATCACCAGATATCGCCTATTCCTTCTCTCTACTGCTTGCATTAGAGTAGTGTAGCATGTTAATGATTTCGGTTAATCCTATTCTGCTGCATAGCCTGTCATTGTTGCTACAATTGTTGATACCTTTACCTGCTATCCTAATGCTTAGTATAGGATGCTAGTATTCCATCAGTGGCCCTACACTCTTGTCCGTCTGTCATGCTATACTACTGGGCTGTGATCACTTCGGGAGGTGATCACGGGCATATGTTATATACTTTATACTGTTACATTACTTATGATACTGTTCGGAGATGGGGGCTGAAGGGGCAGGTGGCTCCATCCCGGTAGAGGTGGGCCTGGGTTCCCGACGGCCCCCGACTCTTACTTTGTGGCGGAGCGACAGGGCAGGTTGAGACCACCTAGGCGAGAGGTGGGCCTGGCCCTGGTCGGCGTTCGCGGTTACTTCATAATAACACGCTTAACGAGTTCTTGGTATTTGATCTAAGTGTGGCCACTGGCCTATACGCACTAACCAACTACACGGGAACAGTTATGGGCACTCGGCGTCGTGGTATCAGCCGAAGCCTTCATGACGTCAGCGACTGAGCGGCGCCCGCCGGATTGGACTGGAATGCCTGCTAGGCTAGGTTTGCTTCCGGCCGCCCACGCAACGTGCAAGTGTGCAATGGGCGATGGGCCCAGACCCCTACACCATAGGATTTAGACCGGCGTGCTGACCTTTCTGTTGTGCCTAGGTGGGGCTGCGACGTGTTGATCTTCCGAGGCCGGGCATGACCCAGGAAAGTGTGTCCGGCCAAAGGGGATCGAGCGTGTTGGGTTATGTGGTGCACCCCTGCAGGGAAGTTTATCTCTTTGAATAGCCGTGTCTCTCGGTAAAAGGACGACCCGGAGTTGTACCTTGACCTTATGACAACTAGAACCAGATACTTAATAAAACACACCCTTCCAAGTGCCAGATACAACCAGGTGATCGCTCTCTCACAGGTCGACGAGGAGAGGATCGTCGGGTAGGATTTTGCTATGCGATGCTACTTGGTGAACTTACCATCTACTCTCTTCTACATGCTGCAAGATGGAGGCTGCCAGAAGCGTAGTCTTCGACATGACTAGCTATCCCCCTCTTATTCTGGCATTCTGCAGTTCATTCCACCGATATTGCCCCTTTACACAGATACCCATGCATATGTAGTGTAGATCCTTGCTTGCGAGTACTTTGGATGAGTACTCACGGTTGCTTTTCCCCCCTCTTTTCCCCTTTCCTTTCTTCTCGGTTGTCGCAACCAGATGCTAGAGCCCAGGAGCCAGACGCCACCGTCGACGACGACTCCTACTACACCGCAGGTGCCTACTACTACGTGCAGCCCACTGACGACGACTAGGAGTAGTTAGGAGGATCCCAGGCAGGAGGCCTGCGCCTCTTTCGATCTGTATCCCAGTTTGTGCTAGCCTTCTTAAGGCAAACTTATTTAACTTATGGCTATACTCAAATATTGTTGCTTCCGGTGACTCGTCTATGATCGAGCACTTGTATGCAAGCCCTCGAGGCCCCTGGCTTGTATTATGATGCTTGTATGACTTATTTTATTTTTAGAGTTGTGTTGTGATATCTTCCCGTGAGTCCCTGATCTTGATCGTACACGTTTGCGTGTATGATTAGTGTATGATTGAATTGGGGACGTCACAAGTTGGTATCAGAGCCGACTGCCTGTAGGAATCCCCCTTCCAAACTCCTTGGCCGAAGTCGAGTCTACTCATTGCAAAAAATTTACTAACATGGCTGTGTGTCTTATGGGCCCACATCGCCATTGGGTGGTAGTAGGATCTTTTATTCCTCGACCTATGCTCTGGGGCTCTGACATCTCTTCTATTTGGGTTAAACGATTTTACTAACTCTGATTCTAGGTTCTCGATAATACTTTCTCCCGGAGAGCCCCTTCAGTCCAGATGATCGCCTACTGCACCAGAAGATCCGGAAGATACTCTCCAGTGTTCACTCGAGACCTTGTTCCCGTTGCTTTTGCAATTCCCTACAACCGTTATCCCTATGGAGAATTACAGGCACCTGTTCATCTTACTTTCATTCCCAGTTGCTCTTGTTATTACAAGATGCATCGAAATATTCTCCAACTTTTTAAGAATCCTTGAGCTTACTGCCTTGCAGTTCTTTTCCACATGAATACCCCCTACGGATAAATCCTCTCACTTGCCGAGTATCCGCTCATCCCAGTTGTTCATGTGTTTCACAAAAGTCTTCGAAATACTATTCGATCCTCCGAAAATCCTTGGCAGCTTTATTGCTCTGCAATACTTGTCTGCTTGCATTATGGATGCTTCCCATATGTCTGGCAATATTCATTAGTCTCCTTTGACACCGTCATTTTGATCCTATTGATTCAACATGAGTGTGAATGCACGCAATCATCGGTTGATCCTTTTAAATTATCTTTCCGGCTCAGATGTTATTTTGAACATGAGCTGGTTGTCGACCAATCAAATTGTCGTCGATTGTACCCCTAAGTCTATTCAACTTATCCATTCTTAATCATACCGTTGGCTTCTGATCCCTTGATTTGGAAATGGTAATTCCTTTGCATTTGAGATTTGAATTAGTCAGTTGTTTCTATAATCCAATGCCATTGCATTGTTACTTCCTCTGCTTGTGTGCCGATACTCACATCAGCTCCATTTGGCCTGACAGATCCTTTGTTGGATTTTATCCGACAACATCCTCCATATTCAATAACCTGGTGAGCTTTTCCTCGGATACATAATGCCTTTGGTAAATTGTATCCTCTGCTTTCTAAACCATGCTCTACCTTCGAGCTTGTGTTAATTGATCCTAAAGTTCATGGTATAAGTTCATCTTATATCTGGTATCTGGCCTTTTGCAATTGTGGTTCCGACCATGTTCTCCTTTAAAATACAATTTCTCGTGCAAGTTTAAGTACTTGTCTTCTACAAATCAATACCTCTCTGCAACCTCTATTTTGATCTTCCTTCGAGTATTACCCCCTGGTATCTCGAGGATATCAACCCATTGCACTTTATCTTATGAATTTCTGATGAAGTATTACCTTTCCATGTCATAGTCACTCCACGGGTTCTAAGTTTTCGTCAACCGAAAACACCGAGTTGTGAATCGAATCAACACTAAGATTTAGTACTCCTAGTACTTTGTTGTTGAGAATTTTAATACTCCATCACGTCATTCCTAGCGTGATCGGCTACATCATTATCGTTCTATTTTTAACTGTGCTACCTGGTCCTTCTCGGAGCACAATTTTTGACGATGAGCTAAGATTACGTCGATCTTCCTCGCCGTATCTTCGCCTGGAACAACAAGCTTGATTTCGAGTTTGTGTCGTACCGGTGGTTCTAATAACCTCGCGCTTCATCATTCCGTTGATTTGATGTCATCGCCGATCGATTACATCTTCAGGAAATCTCTCGACAAATGTGTCATGATCATCATCAACATCCTGAGCTCTTCCAAGATATATATCGAATTCTTGATGAGAAATACCGTCCTTGCCCCTCGATGGTTTCTGTTATCATCGACCACTTTATTGCCTTCCGTTCAACACAAACTTATTCGTGTTTTGTGTTATACATTGAGATCCTTGCTATCCAACATTTTTTCTCCTTTACCTTGGAGTATTACCATCTTTTATGTCAAGAATGTCGTGAGTATTTCACCGCCTCTTAAGAATTCTTGATACAGGTGATACTTCTTGCCATATCCGTTCATTCCTTGGTCCCCGTGTTGTTTCTAACCGGAAAACCGACAATTGAACTATGTTGTGCGACTTCAAAACTTCTAACAACCCAAGTGCTTTGAAGTTAATGGTCGATATTTCATTCTTAGACCATTGGTTATCGAATCACCATTCTAACATTGATCATGCTACCTTAGCCCATATTTCGGGTGCACCTTTCAACCAATGTTTAACTGTGTATTTCCTCGAGCATACCTCATTATATCATTTGATCTGACAAATGCTATCTCCTTGTTCACATAAGTGTGGAAATCCATCTTTTGAAAATCGCAATGAATTGTCGCTGAGTCAATCAGCCACCTCCTCACCTCTCCTTGATTTAATGATGAACTCTTGTTTCAGAACTTTCTTCTATAGTTCAATTCCTGAGGATCTTACAATGTCATCTCGACAATTTGTGTTGCACCTTTCTTCTTAGGCATCCTGAGTCTGAGTTATCCTGACACCAATCAAATCTGAATCTCGGTCGGGTATGATGGTTGGAACATATTTCCAAGAGTTATAACGTTGGTCTTTATGTGACCCGGTAAGTTGTTGTCGTGCCTAGCACACCTGGCCGGAGGCCCTATTGTTATAGATTCCTTTTCAGCAAGGTTATCCAGTCTTCCATGAGGAAATTGTAAGACTTATTCTACAAGTTATTCCTGATGGATCCTTTGTGTTTCCAAAGTTTGATCTTCACCTGATGACCCTGTCAATGCTATCTCGAAGCATGTCTATGGTACTCCGATTTTCAACAAGAACATTTGAAGCCCAATGCTAAATGTTTCCTGCTCAATTATCCAAACACCACTGTATGGGTAAGGTCATGAAATTTCTCTCCCCTTACCTAAAGAGTTTTCTACATTATATCCTGTCATGGATATCATTCTCTGCTTGTCCTTGGGAAGGATATACCCTTGAAATATGTGTTTAAACACATTTTCCTTTTCATTGTTCTGTTTACTCTGATAATCATATTTTCCTTTCCATTGTTTGGTTTAACCTTTCTTGTGATCTATATGATCTAAGCGGTAATATTCTCCTGCTTATGTAAACACCTCGGTGTACAATTCTGTCAGCAAGATGTTGTTACTATTGTTGATGACATTCAGGTAGCCACTGATGGACGAGAACTTTGCCTATTGGTCCGCCTTGTTTAACGAGCAGGAAAACGGTTCTCTTCGTCCCTTGCCCTTGGTACCGATGTTGTTGCTGACATAACTAACAGTCTATTCTCTGACATGCCTTGCTATCATGACTTTGTAATTTGTCGGCGCCCTTTCTATCTTTAACCCACATGGTGGGCCCATAACCCACAGTTCCACAGGATCAAAACCTGACTCTCCTGTACCCCCTCTTCCCAAGGTTGTTCCTCGTGCATGGCCTAGTATGTAATTCACGAGCCACCTTCCGAGAGATCATTAATTCTGGTATCAGCCACAATACTTGTTCCCATTGCTTTGAACCCTTTCACGCCCTGTCTCATGCATCGAACGATTGCATGCCCGCTCGAAACTTTCCATGATACCTCCTTACTTTTCTCTCGATATTTTCTTAAGTTTCAATTCGAGAGTTACTTTCTACCACCTTCCCAGATGTTATCTACCAGATGAGCAACCTTGTAGAGTTCCGTTCTTCCGAAGCTACCCCTTGTCCTTTTGTATGTACGATGGAGTTCCCGAAGAAAGGATGTCGACTTCTTCATGATGACCGGAAGCAAAGCAATGAAGACATCAATGCTATGGATCAACCTCTGCGAGAAGAGCAACCAAGACCAAGAAGACCGTTAGAATTTCGTAACCAAATCCTTTCCCCATTACTCCCCCTCTTAAATCTCAGGACGGGATTTCTTGTAGTGGAGGAGAAATGTGACGCCCAGATATTTAAGCTACAGCAAACCTCTGCTAATGACGCCACGTCACCTCCAGTCCTGTTGCTAAACAAGCGCTAGTTCGAAACCGATTCAAATCCAAATTCAAAATCAAACAAACAATAAAAGTTTTCCAAGCTTAAAACTAAAATGTTCGGAGAGAGCCAAATAATGCATAAGTAATAATGGTGGAGAAACCAACCTCTTTGAAATTGTTTGATTGTCCTAAAGTAAATAAAATAGTAGCAGAACAATTAATTAAATCACTTTTACAATTAATAAATTATTAAAATATTTTATCTTGTTGCCCAAACTTACGTGGCAGTAGTATAATTATTTAGACTAAGTTAGGGACTACTTTTATAAATTATAAAACTAAAATAAAAGTGAAACCAAAAGAAGCAGAAAAGTCAAAAGGGAAAATACTAATAAAAAGAAAAAGAACCTAATCTACCGGGTTTTGGCCCAAGTGGCTGGGGAGGCCCAGCTCACCCCCTGCCATCCCTTTCCGCTTGCTACAGGAACAGGA
This sequence comes from Triticum aestivum, assembly GCF_018294505.1. Taxonomy (NCBI): domain Eukaryota; kingdom Viridiplantae; phylum Streptophyta; class Magnoliopsida; order Poales; family Poaceae; genus Triticum; species Triticum aestivum. The sequence continues at coordinate 533,541,680 of NC_057799.1, forward strand.
GGGGGGTCGTGGCAGCCATCCACGGTGCCATGGCCGCGGTGGCAGCCATCCCCGGCTCCCCTCCCCTACAAGTCCCCGGCGCCCTCCCCCTTGAACCCTAGCGCGCCATAACCTTATCACTCCCCCCTCGCGCCGCCATCTTCTTCCTCACGCACTGTCGAGCCACCGACGCCATGGATCCCCTCGCCCACGTGCTCCGCATCGTCCCCGCCGACCGAGACTGCATCTGACATCTCCGACAAGCTCCTCTGCTTCGTCGATGCTCAAGAACGCGAGCCGGAATCCTCAACATCGCTGGATCGGCCCCATCTTCCTCGTCTTCGTCCGCTAGCCGTCGTCGTCGATTGCTCCAGCAAGTCCTCCCCGGGCCTTCTCAACAATGTTGGTGAGGTTCCGCCCCTCCTCCGCCTCTCTGATAGACCGCCTGCTCCCCGCTAGTCTTCCCCTTCTTCCTTTCTCCGTCATCGCCGTAGTCGTGACTGCCGTCCCTGAGTTCCTCCTTGGCCACGTCGATGCGCGCGCGCCTGCTCTCTGCTGCAGCTGCTACCTAGTGCCTCTGCACGCCGCGTCCGCCCGAGCCTCACTTCTGCTACAGCCTGCGCTAGGCCGCGCCCCATCCAGTGCCCGGGGCTCCGCCCGCCAGCACCTTGCCGCGACCAGGCGTGCCCCCGCGCCGGCTCCGCTACAGCCGCTGCCGCTTCCCTTGCTTGTCACACCCCTCCTCTGCCACTCGCCGCTGCTTCCCCTGAACCGCGTGCCTACAGCGCCGTCGCTGCCGCCGGCCTCCCCCGGCCATGCCCACCCGCGCCGCTGTGCCCTACCGCTGCTCACCCTCCTGCGTGCGCCCCCATTCCCCACCGCTCCAGCCCATACCGGCCGCGGCCGCCCCCCCCCCCCGCAGCCACAGCAATCGACCGCGCCCGCTCCGCCCATCTCCGCCGCCTGCCGCTCGCTCGTCAGCGGCGAGCCACGCTCGCCTACCCCGCTCGCCGGCCAAGCCCTGCACTTGGCCCGCGCTTGCGCCGGCTGCGTTCCGGCCATGGCTTCGACCCTGGTATGCGCGTGCGCGCTAGCGTATGGCCGCTGGCTTCCAGCCACTGCCTTGTGGCCCCTCCCTCTAATTAGCTTGTTTAGGATTAACAAAACTAGTTAAGTTAATTAACCCCTGTGTCACTAACAGTATGGCCCCACTTAGTAGTTATGCTAGATAGATTAGATAAACACTGTTTAGTTTAACCCTAATAAAAACTGAGTCAGTGACAGCCGGGTCCTACCTACACTATTCACCCTTTGACCAGTCAGATGTTGACTGGGTCAACCCAGTCAACATGCCCCACATGTCAGCCTCTGTAGACCCTGCTGTGTACACTTCAGTGTGTGCACATAGCATTTGACTGTTAATTTTGAATTAATAATAATTCCAGAATTTCAGAATATCTATTAAAACTTTGAAAAATTAATACAAAATAAACCGTACCTCGGATGAAAATACTTTGTACATGAAAGTTGCTCAGAACGACGAGAGGAATCCGAATACGCAGCCCGTGCGTTCGCCACACGTCCTTAGCATAGCGAACATGCAACAATCCACCTCCGGTTCATCTGTCCGAAAATGCCAAACACCGGGAACACTTTCCCGGATGTTCCCCCCCCTCACCGGTATCACCTATCCCTGCGTTAGGTCACCCCTAGCACTGCGTATTGCCATGTTATGCTTTGTGTTGCTTTGATTGCTCTGTTATTTATTGTGTTCCCCCTCTGTTACTTCTTTCCGGTAGACCCCGAGACCGCTGCCGGTACCCCTATGATCGACTACATCGACGACGAACCCCTCATTCTTGCCAGAGCAACCAGGCAAGCCCCCCCCCTTGATCACCAGATATCGCCTATTCCTTCTCTCTACTGCTTGCATTAGAGTAGTGTAGCATGTTACTGCTTTCGATTAATCCTATTCTGCTGCACAACCTATCATTGTTGCTACAATTGTTGATACCTTTACCTGCTATCCTAATGCTTAGTATAGGATGCTAGTATTCCATCAGTGGCCATACACTCTTGTCCGTATGACATGCTATACTACTGGGCTGTGATCACTTCGGGAGGTGATCACGGGCATATGCTATATACTTTATACTGTTACATTACTTATGATACTGTTCGGAGATGGGGGCTGAAGGGGCAGGTGGCTCCATCCCGGTAGAGGTGGGCCTGGGTTCCCGACGGCCCCCCACTGTTACTTTGTGGCGGAGCGACAGGGCAGGTTGAGACCACCTAGGCGAGAGGTGGGCCTGGCCCTGGTCGGCGTTCGCGGTTACTTCATAATAACACGCTTAACGAGTTCTTGGTATTTGATCTGAGTCTGGCCACTGGCCTATATGCACTAACCAACTACGCGGGAACAGTTATGGGCACTCGGCGTCGTGGTATCAGCTGAAGCCTTCGTGACGTCAGCGACTGAGCGGCGCGCGCCGGATTGGACTGGAACGCCTGCTAGGCTAGGTCTGCTTCCGGCCGCCCACGCAACGTGCAGGTGTGCAATGGGCGATGAGCCCAGACCCCTGCGCCATAGGATTTAGGCCGGCGTGTTGACCTCTCTGTTGTGCCTAGGTGGGGCTGGGACGTGTTGATCTTCCGAGGTCGGGCATGACCCAGGAAAGTGTGTCCGGCCAAAGGGGATCGAGCGTGTTGGGTTATGTGGTGCATCCCTGCATGGAAGTTTATCTATTTGAATAGCCATGTCCCTCGGTAAAAGGACGACCCGAAGTTGTACCTTGACCTTATGACAACTAGAACCAGATACTTAATAAAACACACCCTTCCAAGTGCCAGATACAACCCGGTGATCGCTCTCTCACAGGTCGACGAGGAGAGGATCGTCGGGTAGGATTATGCTATGCGATGCTACTTGGTGAACTTACCATCTACTCTCTTCTACATGCTGCAAGATGGAGGCTGCCAGAAGCGTAGTCTTCGACAGGACTAGCTATCCCCCTCTTATTCTGGCATTCTGCAGTTCAGTCCACTGATATTGCCCCTTTACACAGATACCCATGCATATGTAGTGTAGATCCTTGCTTGCGAGTACTTTGGATGAGTACTCACGGTTGCTTTCCCCCCCTCTTTTCCCCTTTCCTTTCCTCTCGGTTGTCGCAACCAGATGCTGGAGCCCAGGAGCCAGACGCCACCGTCGACGACGACTCCTACTACACCGGAGGTGCCTACTACTACGTGCAGCCCGCTGATGACGACTAGGAGTAGTTAGGAGGATCCTAGGCAGGAGGCATGTGCCTCGTTCGATCTGTATCCCAGTTTGTGCTAGCCTTCTTAAGGCAAACTTGTTTAACTTATGTCTGTACTCGGATATTGTTGCTTCCGCTGACTCGTCTATGATCGAGCACTTGTATTCGAGCCTTCGAGGCCCCTGGCTTGTATTATGATGTTTGTATGACTTATTTTATTTTTAGAGTTGTGTTGTGATATCTTCCCGTGAGTCCCTGATCTTGATCGTACACGTTTGCGTGTATGATTAGTGTACGATTGAATCGGGGGCGTCACTGTATGGTAGCAGACAGTATTTCCCTCGGTTAAGAACCAAGGTTTATTGAACCAATAGGAGACACCACTCAGACAAATTTAGCAGTACAAGCACACACACACACACAAACAGATGCTTACACCCCAACAAGGCAAGGGAGTGTCACTCCCCTTTTTCTTACCCATTGCAAGTATTAAATCCGGTAGTGGTAGATATGATAAATAAAAGAAAAAGAAAACAACAAGGAATTTATAAGTTTCGTTTATATAAAAGTGAATGGACCCTGGGCCATAGCGTTCATCGAAGACATCTTTCTCATAAATAACATCGGTGGGTATACAAATTACTGTTGGGCAATTGCTAGAAAAGCGCATAGTTATATGATCCACGGCATAATTAATATATCAAAAAATCTATCTGGCACACCACATCTTTTGTGTAAAACTACCGAACGCATCATTTGACGTTTGATGGGGATCGAAAGAACCCGAAGGCCCGCGCGATCCTGGTTTAGCGCTACTCGCCGCGCACGTCTCATGATACCCTTACCTATGATCCCACTAATATCTCTTGCCAATTAGGCTGGTTGTAATGAAGAGTATTATATACTAGTATCATCCATTGTATGCTACCACCTCTGTAATGCATAGTATCATACGTTACTATATTATGTTGTCTTATTAATTGTCATGTATGACATAAAGTAGTACAACATTTAATATGATACGGTATTATGATATGATACCATATCCTCTCTTTCCCCATCTAATTGTGTGCCACATCATTAAAAAAGTCTAGTTGACATACATGATACCGCTTATGAAACACTCATTACGACCAGCCTTAATGGACCTCCTAATTTTTTTGCAGCTGGAGTTAATCTGTCATTATCTTCCAGACTTCTAATTTGGTGCATGTGTAACTCCTCTTTAGATTTTTTTTAAAGCAAAAAGCAATGCGCTGGTGGTGGGACTTGAACTCTAACCAACTAATCTCCATCATGGTTGTGTCATACCCGGATAACTAGTGAATGGAAAAGCAACATCCCAGAAGAGACCAAAGCTTTTGAAATTGACCCGGTCGACAACTCATCCCATCCTAGGCTCCTAGCTGTTGTTCAATAATGAAGACTAACCGTTTTTGTGTGCACCAATGCTAATTACCAGGGTGAAGGATGGTCAGAAACAACGAATCTTATCATGATGAACACATTCATTTTACAAGTCTCATGCATGTACAAACACCATGTAAAATTTTGAGACGAAAAAAGTTGTTTAAATATACCTCGGTAATTTATGTGTAAATAACATGATATTTTACGCGCCACGGATATGGTAATTTACGTATAAATACCATGATAAATTTTGACTCGGGAAAAAAGTTAATCAAACATTGTGGTAGCTTTCACTTGGTTGCGAAAAGGTTGTTCAAACATACACCCGGTATCCTATGTGCAAACATCATGGTAATTTTTATGCACCACATTCCTGATCACTTACGTTCAAACACTGTAGTAACTTTGACCAAAGGAATTTTTTTGTTGAAACACCCCCCCCCCCTTGCCCCATAACTTCTGTGCATGTTATTTACGCACCATAGACCTTGTAACTTATGTTGAAACACCGTGGTTACATTTCACTTGGTGAAAAAAAAGTTGTTCGAACATACTCCCACCTGTTTTGTGTAAACAACAGGTAAATTACACACCACATACCTGATAATTTACATACAAACACTGTGATAATTTTTTGATGCAAGTTTTTTTTATTGAAAACATTCCCCCACCCCCAATAACTTTTGTGTAAATAGCATGATAATTTACGCAATATAGTCCTCATAACTTACGTGGAAATACCGTGGTATCTTTTGACCTGGGGAAAAAGTTGTTGAAAACTCACCCTCGGTAATTTCTCTATAAATAGAATGGTAATATATACACACACAACAGACCTGATGATTTACAGCTAAAAACTGCGTTAACCTTGAGTCAGGGGAAAAATTTGTTGAAACCATATCCCGGTTGCTTTTGTGTAAATAGCATGGTAATTTATGCGTTGCATACATGTTAATTTAAGTACAAACCACATGGTAATTTGCATCCGAAAAAGAAGGGACGGGGACGCCCGGGTTTGTGAACCGTGTGAACCGGTATGAAACGTGCCGAAAAAAATGATGAAACTAGGGCACATCGTTCTAAAGACCCGGACAAGTGAGGGTACCTGTTTGAATTTTCGGTTATTGATCCTTTCTTTTTTTGTCCAGTCTCGCTCAATAAGATACGGCTAGTATGTAAGTGGTGTGTAACAATAAAGTGGGCTAGCCCAGCTGGATGATGTCCTTTGATTTAGTATGGGAGGAGGGCCGACAAATATCACAGTACTTGTTAAAAATATGGTACTCCCTCCGTTTCAGTTTGCAAGTCCTGCGCGTATACCTGGGTTTTTAATTTTATCACCATAATATAAACTATATAACACAAAAATTATACCGTCTGAAAATAGAACATCTAATGTTTCTAATGGTATATTTTTTATAATATACGACTTCTATTAGGTTGGTCAAATTGACGATCTAGAAATACGCGCGCCTTGTAAACTGAGAGAGTGTAGTCGCATCTCTTTGACAAATCCTAAATCAACTGTTCCCCAGACGCCCGAAAAAAGAAATCAACCGGAATTAGCCAGCCAAAATAGACCCAAAACATCGGACCACTCCGTGCTAGGGGGTAAAACGCAAAAAATGGTTCATTTCCATCGCAGGGCCAAGAGTGCACATGGATTTCGGCTGCCTGCTTTACTACCTGACTGGCTGGCAGGGGCCTGCCCACGTAAGCTTCACGGAAAAGACCAAAGAGGCGGATGATGATAATGATGGCACGGCAGGTGAAGCGAGAGAATGATCTGTTGGTGAATCTTTCTTGTCCCTACTCCTGCACGGCTACACGCCTACACCGACACCCATGTCCGTGTCGTACTCGTACTGTCTCAACTCTCAACACTCAAAAGCGAGCAGATATTTTGCTCTTTGCATCCAATACCGTGATAAGGAGGACCCCACCTACTCCCTCGTACGCGCCAAACACTAGAAGGTTCTTGCTTCGCCACCAAGCTCTTGCGTTTTTGTTTGAAGAAGCCATGGATAAGTGTGGGTTTTGATTTTTGAAAAGAAAGAAGAAGACGTGGATAAGTTCTGTCAGTACGATTAAACAATGTAGGTGCACTGCAGGTCCCGGTCAAGCTGGGACAAGGATCTAAGACGGTTGGGTCAAATACTCCCTCCATTTCTTTTTACTCCCGTATAAGATTTGTGTCGAGTTAAACTTTACAAACTTTAATCAAATTTTATAAAAACTATCAACATCTAATATCAAATATACTCCGTCCGTTCCTAAATATTTGTCTTTTTAAAGATTTCAACAAATGAATATATACAGAGCAAAATGAGTGAACCTACACCCTAATATATATATATATATATATATATATATATATATATATATATATATATATATGATAGTCAATTTGAAATCTCTAAAAAGACACATATTTAGGAACGGAGGGAGTGCATAATATGAAACTACATTCCATAATGAATTTAAAGATATTTATTTGGCCCACTAGTAGAAAAACGACTTATAGTACCGGTTCGTAAGGACCTTTAGTACCGATTCTGGAACCGGCACTAAAGAGTGGGGACTAAACGTCCCCCCTTTAGTCCCCGTTCAACACGAACCGGGACCAAAGGTCCACCACGTGGCACGAGGCGCGCCGTGGTCTGGGGGACCTTTAGCCCCGGTTAGTAAGGATTTTTTATTTTTATTTTTGAAATAAAGCAAAAACAGCCCGCCTACTGAGCCGGCACGGCCTGCATACGACTAGAAACCCAATCTCTATTTGGGCCAGGATGCAGGCCCGTACGGCTCAGTAGGCCCCACAGGGCAGAAGACTTGCAATAGGCCCACAAAGGCTTGCTTAGAGAGGAGCTCGACACGGTAGCCGCGGCGGGGCTTATAAACCGGTGCGAGCTCCTCTCAACTAGCGAGGTGGGACTAAACATTGTGCACTACGGGTGGCAGCGCACCACCTTTAGTACCGGCTGGTGGCTCCAACCGGTACTAAAGGGGGTCTTTAGTACCGGTTGGAGCCACCAACCCGTACTAAAGGCCACCACCTTTAGTACCGGTTGGTGGCTCCAACCGGTACTAAAGAGGGGGTCTTTAGTACGGGTTGGAGCCACCAACCCGTACTAAAGGGCACCACCTCTTTAGTACCGATTCGTGACACGAACCAGTACTAAAGGTTCGCCACGAACCGGTACTAATGAGCGCCGCCCGCCTAGCCGTTGGAACCGGCACTAATGGTCACATCATTGTCGGTTCAATTACAAACCGGGACTAATGAGTTTCACATTAGACCCTTTTTCTACTAGTAGCCTTGTAAATGTTGATATTTTTTCTATATATTTGGTCAAAATAGAAATACTTTGACTTCAGACAAAAGTTATATGCAGACTAAAAAGAAATGGAGGGGATACATTACTACCAAGCAGGTAAGACGACGACAAGATGGGATAATTATTCGTACCGTTACCCGTCTTACCCATAAACACCATAGAAAAATTGGGCCTTCGATAGGTGAGAGAGGAATGGGCTCCCGCATCGGGTGAGCGTCCCCGGCGGTGTTGCCCTGATCTCCTTCCCACGGCATCCCCTCCTGCCGCCGGAACTACCATGGCACCCTCTCTCTTCTGCCAATCGAAGCTCCGCACCGCCGTGACGGTCGCGTCGTTGTCTGCTTCGGCGTCCGTGACAGCGCAATGTCCACAATGGCCACGCCATCATCGGTGGCCCCTCCAGCTGCGACCATCGCACTCGCTGCGACCCTCCCTCATCGCCCGCAAGGCCAGTCGGTCTGTTCAGGGACGCTTCGCCTCGCGCAAGCTCCCCTCCACACCAGCGGTGCTGATCAACCCGCCTCCGCTGCCAACCGTCCCCGTCCTTCTGGTCAGCGCCTCTTTCGGTTGGCCACCGGTGTGCTCTGGGCTCCTCTACTCGTCGCCAAGTACTGAACCGCTGCTCGGATCTAATCTGGATCACGGGCCTGTGTCCCAGCCGCTGCAGCCACGTCTTCGCCCTGGCGACGTCTCTATTAAGGTGCTGGAGGCCCTTCCCACGCCGTCGACACCATTGCCCTACCACGAGCGCTGCCCTGCCCTGATGAGCTCCAGCTCCTTTGTCTCCACCGCGGACACAGATTGCTCGTTAGGCCATATGTATACCTGGCCATCTGCCGGGCCAGGCCTACCAAAGCCCGATGCAAAAAACCCAGGCCCGAGCCCGGCCCATCACGCTAAAAGTCCGCCGGGCCTCAGGCCACGGGCCGGGCCTCTTTCTTAAACAGCGAATATGACAGGCCCGGGCCCGTCCCGACTATCGGGCTCAAAATCTAGGCCCAGGACCGTCCCGTGGGCAAGGTCGGGTTGGGCCGATTCGGGCTTTTTCGGGCCGGGTCGGGTAGGGCCATCCAGGCCGGGCTGCCCATGGCCAGGACTAGATGTATGCAGCCTGCATGGGGCTCGTCGAGGACACTGCAGGCTAGTAGCTCGTCAAGTCCTGTTGTGCGCGGGAGGCGCCTCCGTCACCCTTGGCTTTCATGCCTCTGCGGCGTCCCCGTCCACCTGTGTGGCTCAGGAATAGGTGTTTTCATTGCTTCGGAGAAGGCCATCGGGTGGCGGGGTGCATGGACCCAATCTAGTGCAACCGATGCTTCAGCTCAAGACACGATGCGCAGGATGGCTGCAAGCCGATGAGGACACCGCCTGTTGCATGTTCTGCTCAACCGCTGGCTTGTTCTTGGGCTTCGATTGTCGCGCTTCGACAAAGATCTGAGATACATGAGGCCCCTTGAATATGAAGACTCTTTGACGTGATTCCTCACCTTCATCGTTGGTTTCTTCGGCTTTCGCCCCAACGAATGTGATGCTCCGGTCTGATTTTGCGGTGCACGCGGAGCTGCTGGGCTCTGATCTTCACTGCATGACTTCCTCCCAAGTGGAGGACTCAATTAAGACGCGTCGCAAGGTCTCTGACTGCTTGCAAGGCTGGCTGGTGCGTGTTGGAAGTTTTCTAGAGCGTGCGGAGGTTGCTCTACAAAGGCTCTCTTTACCAGCACCCTTGGATGAGGTGGGTGTGTATCTCTTTGGTAGCCTCTTGCCTCATGTTGGGTCCAATTCGATGCCCCCTGTATTATCAGACTTTGAGGGTGAGACCCCCGCCAAGGTTGTGTCTGATGACCCAAAAGTATAGGGGATCAATCATAGTCCTTTTGATAAGTAAGACAGTCGAGCCCAACAAGGAGAAGAAGGAATTGATAAGCGGTTTTCAGCAAAGTATTCTCTGCAAGTGCTGTAAGTAGTAGTAACAGATAGTTTGCTAGCGAGGTAATTCATAACAAGTAGCTAGCAACAATAGTAACATAGGTGCAGCAAGGTGGTTCAGTCCTTTTTATATCAAAGGACAAGCCAAATGTACTTCTTATAATGATCAAAACATTCTTGAGGACACATGGGAATTTCCTCTAGTTACGTTCATCATGTTTAGTTGATTCGTGTTCACTACTTGATAATTTGATATGTTGGTGGACCAATGCTAGGGTGTTGTTCTTACTTGAACAATCAACCCACTTAGGATTACCCCCTCTTGCAAGCATCCGCAACTACGAAAGAAGAATTAAGATACATCTAACCATAGCATGAAACATATGGATCCAAATCAGCCCCTTACGAAATAGCGCATAAACTAGGTTTTAAGCTTCTATCACTCTCGCAACCCATCATCTACTTACTAATCCACAACGCCTTCCCCTAGGCCCAAACATGGTGAAGTGTCATGTAGTTGATGTTCACACGACACCACTAGAGGAAGAACAACATACACAACATCAAAATATTGAACGAATACCAACTTCACATGATTACTTATAACAAGACTTCTCCCATGTCCCGAAGAACAAATGAAACTACTCACAAATTATAGTCATGTTCATGATCAGGGCATAATAATATGTGATTAACAATCTAAACATATAATCTTCCACCAAATAAACCAACTAGCATCAACCACAAGATATAATCAACACTACTAGCAACCTGTTGGAAATATGCCCTAGAGGCAATAATAAAGTGGTTATTATTATATTTCCTTAATCATGATAAAGGTTTATTATTCATGCTATAATTGTATTGATTGGAAACTTAAATACATGTGTGACTACATAAGAAAATACCAAGTCCCTAGTAAGCCTCTACTAGACTAGCTCGTTAATCAAACGATGGTTAAGGTTTCCTAACCATATACATGAGTTGCCATTTGATAACGAGATAACATCACTAGGAGAATGATGTGATGGACAAGACCCATCCGTTAGCTTAGCATATGATCTTTCAGTTTATTGCTACTGCTTTCTTAATGTCAAATACATATTCCTTCGACCATGAGATCATGCAACTCCCGGATACCGAAGGAATACCTTGTGTGCTATCAAACATCACTTCGTAACTGGGTGATCATAAAGGTGATCTATAGGTATCTCCGAAGGTTTCTGTTGAGTTGGCCTGAATCGGGATTGAGATTTGTCACTCCGTATGATGGAGAGGTATCTATGGGCCCTCTTGGTAATACAGCATCACAAGAAGCTTGCAAGCAAAGTGACTAAGGAGATAGTTGCAAGATGATGTATTACGGAATGAGTAAAGGGACTTGCCGGTAACGAGATTGAACTAGGTATGGAGATACCGGCGATGGAATCTCGGGCAAGTACCATACCGACAGACAAAGGGAACTACATATGTTGTCATAAAGGTTCGACCGATAAAGATCTTCGTAGAATATGTACGAACCAATATGGGCATCCAGGTCCCGCTATTGGTTATTGACCGGAGATGCGTCTCGGTCATGTCTACATCATTCTCGAACCCGTAGGGTCCACACACTTGACATTTGTTGACGATATACACTACTGCAGGATGCTGCTAAGGCGACACTACGATCAGAGACCCTTCGAGAAACTGTGTGCGATGCAATAATCGCAAACGGTGGTGTATGAAAACCGTCAAAAAAGGTGAAAATGTTTGCGATGGAGGATGCATCAAACACGGTTCAGATTTTAGTTGCGTGTGCGATGAAGGGCATACGGTTCAGTTCAATTAACTGTTTGTGGTGAGGAGGAACAAAAGAAACAGGCAGCCAGATGAAGGCGTGTGTGATACACGGCACACGGTTCACTCGGATGAACTATTTGTGATTAGGCAACACAAAAGAAACGGGCAGCCAGATGAAGGTGTGTGCGATATACAGCATACGGTTCACTCGGATGAACTGTTTGTGATTAGGAAACACAAAAGAAACGGTCAGCCAGATCAAGGTGTGTGCGATATACGGCATGCGGTTCACTCGGATGAACTGTTTGCGTTGACACAAGAGAACAGAAACGGTTCAACTTAACAAGACGTGTGTGTTGTGCGATGGGATTGCATGCGGTTCACTCGGCCCTTGTCGTCAGTGTGTGACCTTTGAGGCAACCGTTCGCTCCCCAGGCGCCTCTTCGTGTACCGTGGCAACCATCCACCGACTCTTCGCCTTTCCCTCTTGATTTGGAACTGCTGTCGCACGCTAGCTCTTCCTCCCTCCTCCATATGCCTTCACCCTTCCTTCTTCCATTGTTTGATCGTCTTCTCCATGGAGGGAACAAGCCGGAAATGACCCCGTTATTCTTGCCCCAATCTGAATGATGACGCGGTGGAGGAACTCATTGATCAGTGCGACGTCATCACCTCGGCTAGCATGGCAGGTTCGTTCAAGACCATTCTCGAGTCAACTAATAACATCATTACAAGGAACCCAAGGGTCCAGGAGCGGTTTGATCTCCCCTATCTTCTTCGTCGTGACCCTGCTGACTGGCGCGGGGATGAGGGAAGCCTCGCCGTGTGTAAGTTGATGCCGCTTGATAATGATACGTATGATGTTAAGATGCCATCGTTTGAGGGCAAGGCTTGGGCAGGCGCAAATGGAGATTGGGTTATTTATATTGGGTACAACTGCGAGTGGGAACTTATGAATGTGTACACTCGTCACCGGGTTCCACTTTGAAAAATCTCAGACGACTGCCCAGAGGTTGAGTACACCGGTATTCTACGTGAGTTCAAGTATGATCATGCTGACTGTCATCTACGGAAGATAGCAATTTATCGAGTTCCCAACCGCTCTTGGGGTTATAGGAATGCTTATGTTGTCGCTATCTTCGACAAGCTTGTTGCCGTCCTTCATGGTTCGACTTGATGGATATTACTCAAAAATCAGTTTCTATACACGGACGAGTACTGTGATGCAATTCAATACGAGGGTCTTGTGTTTGCTGCCACCGCTCGTGGCACTGTTTTTGCATGGAATCCTTATGATATCGGTACGTTTGTCTTCCACCGTAATTATAATTGTTTCATCCACATGCATGCGGGTTAGCTAGTTTCCCTTTACTAATTAACCTTCTTGTGTTTCCAAGGTCCTATGAACGTTCCACCACCTATACTTGAAAATTTTATTCACGAGCATGAGGACGAGCAGGACCCATATACTCAGTGGTGCCTGGCAACTTATTCTGATGGATCACCTCTTCTTGTCTGTATACGGGGCACTGCTGATGTTACTAAGGAAGCAGGTGTTGTCTCGTATGGTCGCACTCTCCGGACCTATTCCAACATCCGTTGCAGGGTATTCGGGATGGATACTAGTGTACTAGCGCCAACACCTTCTCCCTGGTTCAGTATTGAAAGTCTTGGAGGAAACTCGCTCTTCCTTGGACAAAACTATCCAATGATGGTGGAAGGCGATTCAGCTGCTGTTGACACAATGTTACTACCATTTATGAGAAGCAACTGTATCTATACCTCGGACATTACTATGCTTCCCTACCGTCCCAATATGGGTCCTGACATAGGCTTCAGCCTCGATGTTCAGTCATGCATTGGTCTCGAGATTGACAGTAGCTGGCCCTTCCCAGAGAATCACTTCTAGTTCAAAGCAAGCGTTTCCAACGCCGACGAGTGGTTGAGCTGAAGTTCATTTCATCGCTTTGTTATTTGTTGTGTGAGAAAAACTTTACTAGAATGTTTTGTTGGAAATGATCTATAATCCAATGTGTATCCTCGTTGTCGTTGTGGGTTGATGACTTGTTGTATGTAATCAATCGTACATTTGCATATGCGTCCATGAACTCACGCCTACTAGTGGTATCCATATGAACAGTGCTAGTGACTTTAGTTGCAAAAATTAGATAGTGCTAGTGATTTGTAGCTGCATATTTTGACAAATTGCAGTGTTACAAGGTTGACAAATGGCAATGTTACTAGATAAACAAATGTCAATCTTTCCAGTTTGAGAAATGGCAACATACCCAAAATGACAGATATGCAAATCTTACCCAATTGTTTGTACGTGGTTGCACACGGATCATGCAAAACAACCGTTTGCGTTGAAGGGATGCAGAAATCCTACTCGGCACATTTTCCCTTGGCTTCCTGGGGAAGCTGTCGGTTTGCATACGGGTGTTCTAACTAAAACGTTTGTGATGAGTGTTTTATATTTAAACACCATTGACATTTTTTAAAAGAAAATCGTTTGATAAGTATGTACATTAAGAGAGAAAAACGCAAGTTGAAAGAACATGCGGTGCCCCCATGTTTGGTTTTGGTAATTGATGACAATCTCTATGGACTAATGGTTGCCTTGAGTTATATTTGAAGGTTTTGTCCATAGGCTTTTCTTGGAGTACATTTGTTGGTTTCAAGGAGAGTTTGTGATGACCAAGGTGCTATTCAAGGAATTACCTAAAGATTGGTCTTGTGAGAGGATGATCAAGACTAAGTAAAAGAGTGAATCAAGTTGATCAACACACAAAAGCGTAGAAGATGTACCGAGAGGGATCAAGCGATCCCATGGTATGGTAAGCATTGTCAATTACGCTTTGTGTACTAACCCATGATCTTCGTGAGAGTTCTTTGTGGGGTTAGGTTGCGGTGTGCAAGTTCAAGGAAGCATCACGAAGAGATCAAATGCTTGAAGCTTGTCGTCCATTGTGGTGACAATGGACTTGTGAAGATGTGCGGAAGAGTGGCTCACCCATAGTGGAGTATGGGGGATCAATCAACTAGTCTTCATCGAGCCAACGCAATCAAGAAAGGTGGTCCAACTTGAGGGAGTCAAGATCGTCTTCATCTAGCTCAAGTGGACCATGTGCAAGGTAAAGGTTTGCCCTTGATAGGTTTTCTATTTTACCGGTCTCATGATGGTAGTTGGGAGACCGGGTTATAGGATCGATTGCCGTACTATCAAGGGGGGCTCTCGATGAGTAGCTTGATCATATCATTCGTAGAGAGCTCAAACCATTGCATCCTTGCATCATCTTTCTTGGTTCTTGTTTGCTTCTCTTTGTGAGTTTTGGAGCTTTTGTTCATCTTGTTGACAAGCTCGAGTTCATCGAAAATGGAGTTCACTTGCATCTTCTATGATGTTTTTGATGTTGGAGGTTATGCCGGTTCTTCTCTGTTGGAGGTTTCACTCCTCTATGTGTTAGGCATACCTCCCCTGCCTCTTCTTACTATAACCACTCGTTGTCTTGTATCCAACAAGCTTGGGTTTGCTCAATTCGGAGCTCATTTGCAGAAGTTATGGCAGTTCTGGTTTTATTGGATCCATCTGTTGTCTTTAGCTGCGTTTTGAAGGCATCCAAGTGCTAAAGCCTCTGTGGCGTGCGGTAGTACTGCTCAAGGGAGCGGTAGTGCCGCAGGGGCCAGTGGTAGTACCGCTCCTGTGAGCGGTAGTACCGCTGCCTCTAGCCCAGAACGCTGGCGCGCACGGAAGTAGGCGCGGAAGTAATTTTTTACTTCCGCGTCCTACGCGGTAGTACCGCTCCTGGTGAGCGATAGTACCGCTGCCTCGCATCCTGTCGCTGATTGCGTGCGGTAGTAGGCGCGGATGTAATTTTTTACATCCGCCCTTGCGCGGTAGTACCGCTCCCTGTGAGCGGTAGTACCGTGCCGCCTTTTTCTCGTAGCTAGCTCCAGCGGCTGTAGGCGCGGCAGTTATTTTTACTTCCGTGGTCGCGTGGTAGTTCCACAAGGGCAGGCGGTAGTACCGCTCCTGCAGTAGTACCGCCCTGTTACCCGTTTGCAGTGTTGTTTCATTGGGCTTCTGCCGCCCTAGCGGTAGTACCGCTCGTAGGAGCTGTAGTACCGCTCGGTGCGGGCTGTGAGCATAACGGTTGGATTTTCCCCCTCCTATAAAAGGGGGTCTTCTTCCCCAATGAACCTTATCCTTTGAGCTCGTGTTCTTCCCCCATTGTTGACCTTCTTCGAGCTTGCTAACTCTCAACCCCTCCATGGATTCTTGCTAGTTTTTGAGGGAAAAGAGAGAGGAGATCTAGATCCACATTTCCACCAATCACATTCTCCTCTATGTGAGGGGAACCCCTTGGATCTAGATCTTGGAGTTCTTGGTGTTCTCCTTCTTGTTCTTCCTCTCATTTTCCTCCCTAGTATTAGTTGCTTCGGTGGGATTTGAGAGAGAAGGACTTGGGCACTCCGTGTGCCCTTGCCATTGCATTTGGTGCATCGGTTTGAGTTCTCCACGGTGATACGTGGAAGTTACAAGTTGAGAAGCTTATTACTCTTGGGTGCTTGGTGCCCTTGAGCTTGTTCCTCTTGGGTGCTTGGGCTCCCTAGACGGTTGGTGGTGTTCGGAGCTCAATCATTGTGGTGTAAAGCTCCGGGCAAGCATCGGGGTCTCCAATTAGGTTGCGGAGATCGCCCCGAGCAATTTGACGGGTTCCGGTGACCGCCCCCAAGGGTTGCCAAAGTGTACGGGTTCGGTGACCGCCCCCAAGGGTTGCCATTTGTACGGGTTCGGTGACCGCCCTCAAGGGTCCCTTAGTGGAATCACGGCATCTTGCATTGTGCGAGGGCGTGAGGAGATTACGGTGGCCCTAGTGGCTTCTTGGGGAGCATTGTGCCTCCACACCGCTCCAAATGGAGATTAGCATCTGCAAGGGTGTGAACTTCGGGATACATCGTCGTCTCCGCGTGCCTCGGTTATCTCTTACCCGAGCCCTTTACTTATGCACTTTACTTTGTGATAGCCATATTGTTTCTTGTCATATATCTTGCTATCACCTAAGTAGTTTTTCTTGCTTAGCATAAGTTGTTGGTGCACATAGGTGAGCCTAGTTGTTGTAGGTTTTGTGCTTGACAAATTAACCGCTAGGTTTATTCCGCATTTGTTCAAGCCTCAACCGTAATTATTTTAAAGCACCTATTTAGTCACAAGTTCATTCAAACCATATGTTTCATTCAGTCACACTGTGAATTTATATTCATATGATCGAGAATTCGAGATACAGTATTAAACCCCAAAAAAACTATTTCCGGCGGTGGCGTGCCGCGCCATCGTTGTCGTTGTCGTCATTCGAGACGCCGTTGTTGAAGTCTTCAAGGCAACACAAAGTGTTCTTCACTGTAAATCAAACATCATGTCGTCGCGCGATCGACGGGCGGCGCGCGGGAGGACGGCAACTGGCGCCGCTGAGAGGTAGCGGTCGACGGCATCATCCCATGCCGCTGAGGGGGGCGCGCATGAGCACGGGCGCGGCAGGTGCAGCCAAACGCACGGGGACCGGCACCGCGGTGGGTGGAGGGGCGCGCACGGGCGCGGCGGGTGCAGCCAAACGCACGGGGACCGGTGCCACAGTGAGTGGAGGGGCGCGCACGGGCACGGGCGTTGGCGCTAGCATGTACATGAGCTCGCGCGGGTCCGCGGAGACCTTGCTGACGCCCGCGGCTTCCAGCTCTGCGATAGTGCTCGGCGACCAGCCCGTCAATGCTACGGGGATGGTCGCTGGCGCAGGCGCGGGGATGGGAGCTGGGACGGGAGTGGGGGCAGCAACCGCCGCGGCCAGCTCGTTCAGGGCCATGTCCATGAGGCCCCATTCCACCTTATTTTCTATCTCCTCCGTCTCGAAGTCGACTTCACCAAACTTGAAGACTAGTGGCAGATGATCATTCTGCGCCATGGCGGTGGAGGTCTGGGGGGGAATGGGAGGCGAACAGTAAGGCCGCCGGTATTAAACAGCGGCTCGGGCACCATTAATGGAGAGGAAGGCGGGCGGCCATGGAAGTCAAAGGGCTCGCTTCCTAGTGAGCCCGCGCAGCGTACAGATCGGACGCTTCCCCGTGAGCCTTCGCATTGGAGGACAACTTGCACGCCTCTCGGTCAGCCTATGCACCAGACTGTGATCGCACACCTCCTGTTCAGTCAAGGTCTAGCAACTGTCCGCACGGCACCTCCTACAGCCATTAAAACCAAGACACATGGCGTCACGTGCATGGTTAACAGAACGCACACAGTTTGAATTATACAAACATTTGAGATATTAAAGTGGCAACTATTTTTTCAAAATGCCTTTATTGGCTGTCATTATTCGAGTGCGCCTTCTCTCAAAATGGACACGAAAAATACCACATCATGTCGGGTGCCATTCCATGATAGCATGCCAAGTTTCATGAATTTCAGACGAGTTTTGGATTTACTAGAATTAAAAAACTAGGCATCTCAATGTTTTGTCGGCAATCAACGGTGCCCTGGTGTTTGAAATTCATTCCCATTTCTTGCATGGGACCTAAGCATGCACCCAAGGACACAGATTTGATTTTTCAACCAATTTATATGCACTGGAGCATGTGCATGTAGTTCAAATTTGAATTATGCACATAAATGCATTGAAAACTCAGTTAATGCATAAAAATGTCCAAAAAAACCTGAAAAATCACAAAAATTGACACAGCACTCCTGTTGTTCTATGTTGACACAAGAAAATTTTTGGAAGCAATAAGAGGCAGTGGATATTGTTTCGTCCCCAAAGGTGGGACGTTCCCTACCGAAACCATGATGCTTGTTGTGAGAAGCCCTGGTTTGTGAGAAGCATATACCCAAACCTGCCCCAGACGGGACAAATTTTTTACCACGGCATGTTGATGCTGCTCCATGAAAGCATGTAAGGTTTCATGAATTTCAGACGAGTTTTCGATTTACTAGAATTTTAAAACTAGGCATCTCAATGTTTTGTCGGCAATCAACGGTGCCCTGGTGTTTGAAATTCATTCCCATTTCTTGCATGGGACCTAAGCATGCACCCAAGGACACAGATTTGATTTTTCAACCAATTTATATGCACTGGAGCATGTGCATGTAGTTCAAATTTGAATTATGCACATAAATGCATTGAAAACTCAGTTAATGCATAAAAATGTCCAAAAAACCCGAAAAATCACAAAAATTGACACAACACTCCTGTTGTTCTATGTTTGACACGAGAAAATTTTTGGAAGCAATAAGAGGCAGTGGATATTGTTTCGTCCCCAAAGGTAGGACGTTCCCTACCGAAACCATGATGCTTGTTGTGAGAAGCTCTGGTTTGTGAGAAGCATATACCCAAACCTGCCCCAAACGGGACAATTTTTTTACCACGGCATGTTGATGCCGCTCCATGAAAGCATGCCAAGTTTCATGAATTTCAGACAAGTTTTGGATTTACTAGAATTTAAAAACTAGGCATCTCAATGTTTTGCCGGCAATCAACGGTGCCCTGGTGTTTGAAATTCATTCCCATTTCTTGCATGGGACCTAAGCATGCACCCAAGGACACATATTAGATTTTTCAACCAATTTATATGCACTCGAGCATGTGCATGTAGTTCAAATTTGAATTATGCACATAAATGCATTGAAAACTCAGTAATGCATAAAAATGTCTAAACGAACCCCGAAAATCCCAAAAATTGACACAACACTCCTGTTGTTCTATGTTGACACGAGAAATTTTTTGAAAGCAATAAGAGGCAATGGATATCGTTTAGTCCCCAAAGGTGGGACGTTCCCTACCGAAACCATCATGCTTGTTGTGAGAAGCTCTCGTTTGTGAGAAGCATATACCCGAACCTGCCCCAAATGGGACAAAATTTTTAACACAGCATGTTGATGCCGCTCCATGATAGCATGCCAAGTTTCATGAATTTCAGACGAGTTTTGGATTTACTAGAATTTAAAAACCAGGCATCTCAACGTTTTGCCGGCAATCAATAATGCCCTGGTGTTTGAATTTCATTCCCATCTCTTGCATGGGACCTAGAAATTCACTCAAGGACACATATTAGATTTTTCAACCAACCTTAGTGCATTGGAGCATGTGCTTGTAGTTCAAATTTGAATTATGCACATAAAATGCCTAGAAAACCCACTAATGCATAAAAATGTCCAAATGAACCCCGAAAAATCACAAAAATTGACACAACACTCCTGTTGTTCTATGTTGACACTAGAAATTTTTTGAAAGCAATAAGAGGCAATGGATATCGTTTTGTCCCCAAAGGTGGGACGTTCCCTATTGAAACCATCATGCTTGTTGTGAGAAGCTTATACCCGAACCTGCCCCAAATGGGATAAATTTTTTACCATGGCATGTTGATGCCGCTCCATGATAGCATGCCAAGTTTCATGAATTTCATACGAGTTTTGGATTTAGTAGAATTTAAAAACCAGGCATCTCAATGTTTTGCCGGCAATCAACAGTGCCCTGGTGTTTGAATTTCATTCCCATCTCTTGCATGGGAACTAGAAATTCATCCAAGGACACACATGTGATTTTTCAACCAACTTTAGTGCATTGGAGCATGTGCTTGTAGTTCAAATTTGAATTATGCACATAAAATGCCTAGAAAACCCAATTAATGTATAAAAAAGGCCAAACGAACCCTGAAATATTCCAAGATTGAACACAACACTCCTGTTGTTCTATGTTGACACTAGAATTTTTTTTGAAAGCAATAAGAGGCAAAGGATATCGTCCCGTCACCAAAGGTGGTACGTTCCCTATCAAAACCATCGTGCTTGTTGTGAGAAGCTCTGGTTTGTGAGAAGCTTATACCCGAACCTGCCCCAAATGGGACAAAAATTTCACCACGGCATGTTGATGCCACTCCATGATAGCATGCCAAGTTTCATGAATTTCAGACGAGTTTTGGATTTACTGGAATTTAAAAACCAGGCATCTCAATGTTTTGCCGCAATCAACAGCGCCATGGTGTTTGAATTTCATTCCCATCTCTTGCATGGGACCTAGAAATTCACCCAAGGACACACAGGTGATTTTTCAACCAACTTTGGTGCATTGGAGCATGTGCTTGTAGTTCAAATTTGAATTATGCACATAAAATGCCTAGAAAACCCAATTAATGTATAAAAAAGGCCAAACGAACCCCGAAAAATGCCAAGATTGAACACAACACTCCTGTTGTTCTATGTTGACACTAGAATTTTTTTGAAAGCAATAAGAGGCAACGGATATCGTCTCGTCCCCAAAGGTGGTACGTTCCCTATCGAAACCATCATGCTTGTTGTGAGAAGCTCTGGTTTGTGAGAAGCTTATACCCAAACCTGCCCCAAACGGGACAAAATTTTCACCACGGCATGTTGATGCTGCTCCATGATAGCATGCCAAGTTTCATGAATTTCAGACGAGTTTTGGATTTACTAAAATTTAAAAACCAGGTATCTCAACGTTTTGCCGGCAATCAACAGTGCCCTGGTGTTTGAAATTCATTCCCATCTCTTGCATGGGACCTAGAAATTCACCCAAGGACACACATGTGATTTTTCAACCAACTTTAGTGCATTGGAGCATGTGCTTGTAGTTCAAATTTGAATTATGCACATAAAATGCCTAGAAAACCCAGTTAATGTATAAAAAAGGCCAAACGAACCCCGAAAATTTCATTCCCATTTCTTCCATGGGACCTAAGCATGCACTGAAGGACACATATTTAATTTTTCAACCAATTTGTATGCACCGGAGCATGTGCATGTAGTTTAATTTTGAATTGTGCACCTGAAATGGCTAGAAAACCAGTTTAATGTATGAAAATGTCCAAACAAACCCTGAATAATTCCAATTCTTTTACGACACACATACAGTTGCATGTTCACTGCAGATAAAAGGTCTAGCAATTCAAACACCGTCCATTGCCGTTGTGACCCCATTTTGTCATTCAAATCAAGTAGATCCCACACAGTTTATTCTCACCAACCGTGTGAGATTAAGTACAAAATATCTTGGAGCACCGTCGGTGTATTGTACGCCTATGGCTTACGCGAGAAGGTGCGTCGGCTACAGTCCACAGCCGGCGTGTCAAGCACACTAGCTCGCTCCCCCAAAACTCCCGCCTCTGCATCCCTTGCAATCTCAAAAATATCTACCGCCTGGAAGGTTTTAATGTTTGATAGCACACGATTAGTATGTGTGGACCGTGTGCGATGTCTGTTACTCCCGCTTTGGTTCAGTCCCTTGATTCAAATTTTCAGTAGCCCGGGCATTTTACTCCCGCCTCTGCATCCCTCGCAATCTCAAAAATATCTGCTCGCCCTTGATCCAAATTTTCAGTAGTCCCGCCTTGTTACTCCCGCCTAGTAAAATTTTCAGTTGCCGCAGTATTTCCTCAAACACAACCTCTGCTCACATAGACACACACAACCCTCGAAACCATTGGTAGGTCGGCGCCATCGCCGGCGCCTCCATCCTCAACCTCTGCCTGTGTGACGGGGAGCTCGAGTAGCCAATGGCCAAAAAGAGGTTTATCGCGGCCTTTTCGCCCGACGCCGGCGAGGTGGCCGCCGAGGTGTCCCTGTCGTCCTCTGCAGGCCCGATTCACCGTCGCCGGTCCCCCGATCCGCCTGCCGCCGCGCCCCTACGCCGGTTCGAGGACTTCCCGTCCTCCCCCGGACTCGGCAGCTGACGAAGTCCTACCTCGGGGTCCGGCAGCGGCGGTGGGGGATGTGGGTCGCCGAGATTACAGATCGAGAGACCCACACCCACCGGTGGCTCGGTAGCTTCCACATGGCCGAGCTCACGGCCATGGAGTACGACCGCTGGCAGGTCCGCTACCACGGCGCAGCGGCTAGGCTCAATTTCCCCTTCGGCACACGTCCGTCACACCTCGTTCCGCCGGAGCCAGGGTGGTGAGCTCGGCTATGGCGCGGGAGGACAGCGAGGCGTGGGAGCGTCTCGAGGCCGAGGCTGCCGACGAGGCCTACATGCAAGAGCTCTGTCGGCAGCACCCGGAGCTCGTGGAGGCGGAGCGGGCGATCTTTGCCGGCGCGGAGGGCGGCGAGGTTATCATGCTCTCCTCCGATGACGAGGTCGAAGGCGGCGAGGACGGCGGCGCGGAGGGCGGCGAGGTTATCGCGCTCTCCTCTGATGATGAGGTCGAAGGCGGCGGCGACGGTGGCGCGGAGGGCGGCGAGGTGGGCCCCAAGGACGAGGAGATCGACGTCGACGAGTCGAGGAGTGCCTTCCCCAACGACCCCGAGACGGTACTGGCCCGGACCCGGCTCGCGGCACACCGTACATGACAAGGAAGGATTGGCTCGACCTCTACTTCGACCGAAAGTAGTTTAGCTTAGTTTAAATTTATGTTTTATGTTCGGTTATGCAAAACTATCTATGTTTATGTTTGAATGCATGCTACTTTCGGTTGAACCTGCTTTGAACTTGATCAAATTGAAGTTTACAACCTTAAGTTTAGGGGATCGACTAGAAAAAGCAAAAAAATGCTCGAGTATATATATATATATCCACTAAGGGTTTTAGTCCTTTAACTTTTTAAGGATCGCCTAGAGATGTCCTTATGACTTGTTTATTTCAGTTCTTCACAATGTGATGCTCTATATGTGCAACTATTTGCTGTGCAGTTCAATTTCATCAATAACAGTTTCAACAATACCACTATGAATTACGATATTTGGTTGCTGTTAAGGATATTGCAGTTAACATGCCTTTTCGTTTTTCAATTGTTGTTTAGCAACATGCATTGTACTGAATGACTAAATATGCAATCCCAGGCTACATAGCAACAAGGAAGAGTGTTACCTTAATTTTTTGATGATGTCTAGATATACATGTAATAAAATCTTATATAATGGGATGGATGGAGTGTTGTACTACATCATTTTTCAATTCTTGTTTAGCTTCTAATATTAACTTGGTGCTTTTAGGTACATATATCATTGCCAAAGATCCACACTTCGGCCCTTTCTGCGTATGGGGCAATGAGATATTCATGAACCAGCATCAAGTGGGGAGACTGATAAAGATTGTTACTAAAATGGGTCAAAAGATGTCAATCGAACTATTTGTTTACACTTTATGCAAGAAAACAGTGAACTGCAGGATGGTAAGTAAGAACCCTGTAGCCTTCTTTTTACTGCCCGTAATGAGTTGTGTTAGATGACAATATCTGAATTTTTTTCTTTTGCAGTGGATCCTGAAGCAGTTTACTCAAGATTACCTCTCAAACTACATGATTGGCGGCCGGCCATCACAAGGGGTTGGACTAGAGTCCTGCATGCCTTCTGCATCCAGGAGAGCACAATAGGGCCATTCCGCTTCACCTTGTTCAGCAACTGGAATGTCTGTCGCCTCTTTCTTTACCATCTGTAATAGTGTTGGGGAACGTAGCAGAAATTCAAAATTTTCTACGCATCACCAAGATCAATCTATGGAGTAATCTAGCAACGAGGGGAAGGGGAGTGCATCTACATACCCTTGTAGATCGCGAGCGGAAGCGTTCAAGAGAACGGGGTTGATGGAGTCGTACTCGTCGTGATCCAAATCACCGATGGTCCTAGCGCCGAACGGACGGCAACTCCGCGTTCAACACACGTATGGAGCAGTGACGTCTCCTCCTTCTTGATCCAGCAAGGGGGGAGGAGAGGTTGATGGAGATCCAGCAGCACGACAGCGTGGTGGTGGAAGTAGCGGGATCCCGGCAGGGCTTCGCCAAGCGCAAGCGGGGAGGAAGAGGTGTCACGGGAGGGAGAGGGAGGCGCCAGGGCTTAGGTATTTCTGCCCTCCCTCCCCCCACTATATATAGGGCCAAGGGATAGGGGGGCGCAGCCTTGGCCCTTCCTCCAAGGAAGGGTGCGGCCAGGGAGGAGTCCATCCTCCCCAAGGCACCTCGGAGGTGCCTTCCCCCTTTAGGACTCTCCCTTTCCCTTATCTCTTGGCGCATGGGCCTCTTGGGGCTGGTGCCCTTGGCCCATATAGGCCAAGGCGCACACCCCTACAGCCCATGTGGCCCCCCGGGGCTGGTGGACCCCCGGACACCTTTCGGCACTCCCGGTACAATACCGATAATGCGCGAAACTTTTCCGGCGACCAAAATAAGACTTCCCATATATAAATCTTTACCTCCGGACCATTCCGGAACTCCTCGTGACGTCCGGGATCTCATCCGGGACTCCGAACAACTTTCGGGTTACCGCATACTAATATCTCTACAACCCTAGCGTCACCGAACCTTAAGTGTGTAGACCCTACGGGTTCGGGAACCATGCAGACATGACCGAGACGTTCTCCGGCCAATAACCAACAGAGGGATCTGGATTCCCATGTTGGCTCCCACATGTTCCACGATGATCTCATCGGATGAACCACGATGTCGGGGATTCAATCAATCCCGTATACAATTCCCTTTGTCTATCGGTATGTTACTTGCCCGAGATTCGATCGTCGGTATCCCGATACCTTGTTCAATCTCGTTACCGGCAAGTCTCTTTACTCGTTCCGTAACACATCATCCCGTGATCAACTCCTTGGTCACATTGTGCACATTATGATGATGTCCTACCGAGTGGGCCCAGAGATACCTCTCCGTTTACACGGAGTGACAAATCCCAGTCTCGATTCGTGCCAACCCAACAGACACTTTTGGAGATACCTGTAGTGCACCTTTATAGCCACCCAGTTACGTTGTGATGTTTGGTACACCCAAAGCATTCCTACGGTATCCGGGAGTTGCACAATCTCATGGTCTAAGGAAATGATACTTGACATTAGAAAAGCTCTTAGCAAACGAACTACACGATCTTGTGCTAGGCTTAGGATTTGGTCTTGTCCATCACATCATTCTCCTAATGATGTGATCCCGTTATCAACGACATCCAATGTCCATGGTCAGGAAACCGTAACCATCTATTGATCAACGAGCTAGTCAACTAGAGGCTTACTAGGGACATGGTGTTGTCTATGTATCCACACATGTATCTGAGTTTCCTATCAATACAATTCTAGCATGGATAATAAACGATTATCATGAACAAGGAAATATAATAATAACCAATTTATTATTGCCTCTAGGGCATATTTCCAACAGTCTCCCACTTGCACTAGAGTCAATAATCTAGTTCACATCACCATGTGATTAACACTCACAGGTCACATCACCATGTGACCAACATCCAAAGAGTTTACTAGAGTCAACAATCTAGTTCACATCACTATGTGATTAACACTCAATGAGTTCTGGTTTGATCATGTTATGCTTGTGAGAGAGGTTATTAGTCAACGGGTCTGAACCTTTCAGATCCGTGTGTGCTTTACGAATATCTATGTCATCTTGTGGATGCTACCACGCGCTACTTGGAGCCATTTCAAATAACTGCTCTACTATACGAATCCGGTTTACTACTCAGAGTCGTCGGGATTAGTGTCAAAGTTCGCATCGACGTAACCCTTTACGACGAACCCCTTTTCACCTCCATGATCGAGAAAATTCTTAGTCCACTAGATACTAAGGATAAGTTCGACCGCTGTCATGTGATCCATTCCCGGAGTACTATTGTACCCCTTGACCAACTCATGGCAAGGCACACTTCATGTGCGGTACACAGCATAGCATACTGTAGAGCCTACGTCTAAAGCATAGGGGACCACCTTCGTCCTTTCTCTCTCTTCTGCTGTGGTCAGGTCTTGAGTCTTACTCAATACTCACACCTTGTAACACAGCCAAGAACTCCTTCTTTGTTGATCTATTTTGAACTCTTTCAAAATCATGTCAAGGTGTGCGTTCTTTGAAAGTATCATCAGGCGTCTTGATCTATGTCTATAGATCTTGATGCCCAATATGTAAGCAGCTTTATCCAGGTCTTCCTTTGAAAAACTCCTTTCAAACAACCCTTTATGCTTTCCAGAAATTCTACATCATTTCGGATCAACAATATGTCATTCACATATACTTATCAGAAATGTTGTAGCGCTCCCACTCACTTTATTGTAAATACAAGTTTCTAACAAACTTTGTATAAACCCAAAAACTTTGATCACTCCATCAAAGCGTATATTCTGACTCCGAGATGCTTGCTCTAGTCCATGGAAGGATCGCTGGAGCTAGCATACCTTTTAGCATCCTTAGGATCGACAAAACCTTTCTGATTGTATCACATACAACCTTTCCTTACGAAAACTGGTAAGGAAACTTGTTTTGACATCCATCTGCCAGATTTCATAAATGCAGCTAATGCTAACATGATTCCGACGGACTTAAGCATCGCTACGGATGAGAAAATCTCATCGTAGTCAACTCCTTGAACTTGTGAAAATACTCTTTGCCACAAGTCGAGCTTCATAGACGGTAACATTACCGTCCACGTCCGTCTTCTTCTTAAAGATCCATTTATCTCAATGGCTTGCCGATCATCGGGCAAGTTCACCAAAGTCCATGCTTTGTTCTGATACATGGATCCTATCTCGGATTTCATGGCTTCTAACCATTTGTCGGAATATGGGCCCACCATCGCTTCTCCATAGCTCGTAGGTTCATTGTTGTCTAGCAACATGACTTCCAAGACAGGATCACGCATTACTCTGAAGTAGTACGCATCCTCGTCGTCCTACGAGGTTTGGTAGTGACTTGATCCGAAGTTTCATGATCACTATCATAAGCTCCCACTTCAGTTGGTGTAGGTGCCACAGGAACAACTTCCTGTGCCTTGCTACACACTAGTTGAAGTTATGGTTCAATAACCTCATCAAGTCTCCACCATCCTCCCACGCAATTCTTTTGAGAGAAACTTTTCCTCGAGAAAGGACCCGTTTCTAGAAGCAATTACTTTTGCTTCCAGATCTGAAATAGGAGGTATACCCAACTGTTTTGGGTATTCTATGAAGATGCATTTATCCGCTTTGGGTTCGAGCTTATCAGCCTGAAACTTTTTCACATAAGTATCGCAGCCCCAAACTTTTAAGAAACGACAACTTAGGTTTCTCTAAACGGCGTCGTCTCAATGGAATTGCGTGGTGCCCCTTTTAAAGTGAATGCGATTGTCTCTAATGCCTAGCCCATAAACGATAGTGGTAATTCGATGAGAGACATCATGGTATGCACCATATCCAATAGGGTGCAGTTATGATGTTCGGACACACCATCACACTGTGGTGTTCCAGGCGGTATTAATTGTGAAACACTTTCCACAATGTCTTAATTGTGTGCCAAACTCGTAACTCAGATATCTCTATGATCATATCATAGACATTTTATCCTCCTGTCACGACGATCTTCAACTTCACTCTGAAATTACTTGAACCTTTCAATAATTCAGACTTGTGTTTCATCAAGTAAATATTCTCAGCATCTACTCAAATCATCTGTGAAGTAAGAACATATCGATATCCACTGCGTGCCTCAGCACTCATTGGACTGCACACATCAAATGTATTACTTCCAACAAGTTGCTCTCTTGTTCCATCTTACTGAAAACGAGGCTTTCAGTCATCTTGCCCATGTGGTATGATTTGCATGTCTCAAGTGATTCAAAATCAAGTGAGTCCAAACGATCCATCTGCATGGAGTTTCTTCATGCATATATACCAATAGACATGGTTCGCATGTCTCAATCTTTTCAAAAACGAGTGAGTCCAAAGATCCATCTACATGGAGCTTCTTCATGCGTTCTATACCAATATGACTCAAATGGCAGTGCCACAAGCATGTGGTACTATCATCACAATTTTATATCTTTTGGCACGAACATGTGTATCACTGCGATCGAGATTCATTTTAGGTGCAAGACCATTGAAGGTATTATTCAAATAAACAGATTAACCATTATTCTCCTTAAATGAATAACCGTATTGCGATAAACATAATCCAATCATGTTTATGCTCAACGCAAACACCAAATAACAATTATTTAGGTTTAACACCAATTCGATGGTAGAGGGAGCATGCGATGCTTGATCACATCAACCTTGGAAACACTTCCAACACATATCGTCATCTCACCTTTAGCTAGTCTCCGTTTATTCCGCATCTTTTATTTTGAGTCACTAACACTTAGCAACCGAACCGGTATCTAATACCCTGGTGCTGCTAGGAGTACTAGTAAAGTACACATTCATATAATGTATATCCAATATACTTCTGTCGACCTTGCCTGCCTTCTCATCTACCAAGTATCTAGGGTAGCTCTGCTTCAGTGACCATTCCCCTCATTACAGAAGCACTTAGTCTCGGGTTTGGGTTCAACCTTGGGATTCCTCACTAGAGCAGCAAATGATTTGCTGTTTCATGAAGTATCCCTTTTGCCCTTGCTCTTCTAGAAACTAGTGGTTTTACTAACCATCAACAATTGATGCTCCTTCTTGATTTCTACTTTCGCGGTGTCAAACATCGCGAATAGCTCAAGGATCATCATATCTATCCTGATATGTTATAGTTCATCACGAAGCTCTAATAGCTTGGTGGCAGTGACTATGGAGAACCATCACTATCTCATCTGGAAGATTAACTCCCACTCGATTCAAGCGATTGTGGCACTCAGACAATCTGAGCACATGCTCAACGATTGAGCTTTTCTCCCTTAGTCTGCAGGCTTAAGAAACTTGTCAGAGGTCTCATACCTCTTGACGTGGGCATTAGTCTGAAATCCCAATTTCAGTGTCTGGAACATCTCACATGTTCTGCGACGTTTCAAAAATGTCTTTGGTGCCACAATTCTAAACCGTTAGCATTACGCATTGAACTATCACATAGTCATCAAAACGTGTATGTCGAATGTTTCGCAACATCTACAGACGACGCTGAGGTTCAGCACACCGAGCGGTGCATTAAGGACATAAGCCTTCTGTGCAGAAATGAGGACAATCCTCAGTTTACGGACCCAGTCCGCACAATTGCTACTATCAACTTTCAACTAAATTTTCTCTAGGAACATATCTTAAACAGTAGAACTATAGCGTAAGCTATGACATAATTTGCAAAGACCTTTTGACTATGTTCATGATAATTGAGTTCATCTGATTAATGAACTCCCACTCATATAGACATCCCTCTAGTCATCTAAGTGATACATGATCCGAGTCAAACTAGGCCGTGTCCGATCATCACATGAGACGGACTAGTCATCATCGGTGAACATCTCCATGTTGATCGTATCTACTATACGACTCATGTTCGACCTTTCGGTCTCTTGTGTTCCGAGGCCATGTCTGTACATGCTAGGCTCGTCAAGTCAACCTAAGTGTTTCGCATGTGTTCCGAGGCCATGTCTGTACATGCTAGACTCGTCAATACCCATTGTATTCGAACGTTAGAATCTATCACACCCGATCATCACGTGGTGCTTCGAAACAACGAACCTTCGCAACGGTGCACAGTTAGGGGGAACACGTCTCTTGAAATTTTAGTGAGGGATCATCTTATTTATGCTACCGTCGTTCTAAGCAAATAAGATGTAAACATGATAAACATCACATGCAAATCATAAAGTGACGTGATATGGCCAATATCATCTTGCGCCTTTGATCTCCATCTTCGAGGCGCGGCATGATCACCTTCGTCACCGGCATGACACCATGATCCCATGATCTCCATCATCGTGTCTTCATGAAGTTGTCTCGCCAACTATTACTTCTACTACTATGGCTAACGGTTAGCAATAAAGTAAAGTAATTACATGGCGTTTTCATTGACACGCAGGTCGTACAATAAATTAAGACAAGTCCTATGGCTCCTGCCGGTTGTCACACTCATCGACATGCAAGTCGTGATTCCTATTACAAGAACATGATCAATCTCATACATCACATATATCATTCATCACATCCTTTTGGCCATATCACATCACATAGCATACCCTGCAAAAACAAGTTAGACGTCCTCTAATTGTTGTTGCATGTTTTACGTGGCTGCTATGGGATTCTAGCAAGAACGTTTCTTACCTACGCAAAAGCCACAACGTGATATGCCAATTTCTATTTACCCTTCATAAGGACCCTTTTCATTGAATCCGATCCGACTAAAGTGGGAGAGACAGACACCCGCTAGCCACCTTATGCAACTAGTGCATGCCAGTCGGTGGAACCTGTCTCACGTAAGAGTACGTGTAAGGTCGGTCCGGGCCGCTTCATCCCACGATGCCGCCGAATCAAGATAAGACTAGTAACGGCAAGTAAATTGACAAAATCGACGCCCACAACTACTTTGTGTTCTACTCGTGCATAGAAATTACGCATAGACCTAGCTCATGATGCCACTGTTGGGGAACGTAGCAGAAATTCAAAATTTTCTACGCATCACCAAGATCAATCTATGGAGTAATCTAGCAACAAGGGGAAGGGGAGTGCATCTACATACCCTTGTAGATCGCGATGCGGAAGCGTTGCAAGAACGCGGATGAGGAGTCGTACTCGTAGCGATTCAGATCGCGGTTGATTCCGATCTAAGCGCCGAACCACGGTTGCCTCCGCGTTCAACACACGTGCAGCCCGGTACGTCTCCCACGCCTTGATCCGGCAAGGGCGAGAGGGAGAGGTTGGGGAAGACTCCGTCCAGCAGCAGCACGACGGCGTGGTGGTGATGGAGGAGCGTGGCAATCCTGCAGGGCTTCGCCAAGCACTGCGGGAGAGGAGGAGGAGGGAGAGGGTAGGGCTGCGCCAAGAGAGAGGAGGTCTCATGTCTACTGGCAGCCCAAAACCCCCACTATATATAGGGGAGCGGGGAGGGGCCTGCGCCCCCATTCTAGGGTTTCCCCCCCAAGGGGTGCGGCCAGCCCTACATCCATCTAGGGGGCGCCAGAGGGGGGAGAGAGGGGGGCGCACCACTAGGTGGGCTTAGCGCCCACTGAGCCTAGGGTTTCCCCTCTCCCCCCGTTCCCTGCGCCCTGGGCCCCTTGTGGGAGGCCGCCTTGGCCCACGCAGCCCTCTGGGGCCGGTGGCCCCACCTGGTGGACCCCGGGACCCTCCCGGTGGTCCCGGTACGTTACCGATAGCACCCGAAACCTTTCCGTGACCAAAACAGGACTTCCCATATATAAATCTTTACCTCCGGACCATTCCGGAACTCCTCGTGATGTCCGGGATCTCATCCGGGACTCCGAACAACATTCGGTAACCACGTATACCTATTCCCTATAACCCTAGCGTCATCGAACCTTAAGTGTGTAGACCCTACGGGTTCGGGAACCATGCAGACATGACCGAGACGTTCTCCGGCCAATAACCAACAGCGGGATCTGGATACCCATGTTGGCTCCCACATGTTCCACGATGATCTCATCGGATGAACCACGATGTCTGGGATTCAATCAATCCCGTATACAATTCCCTTGTCAATCGGTATGTTACTTGCCCGAGATTCGATCGTCGGTATCCCGATACCTTGTTCAATCTCGTTACCGGCAAGTCTCTTTACTCGTTCCGTAACACATCATCCCGTGATCAACTCCTTGGTCACATTGTGCACATTATGATGATGTCCTACCGAGTGGGCCCAGAGATACCTCTTCGTTTACACGGAGTGACAAATCCCAGTCTCGATTCGTGCCAACCAACAGACACTTTCAGAGATACCCTGTAGTGCACCTTTATAGCCACCCAGTTACGTTGTGACGTTTGGGTACAGCCAAAGCATTCCTACGGTATCCGGGAGTTGCACAATCTCATGGTCTAAGGAAATGATTCTTGACATTAGAAAAGCTCTTAGCAAACGAACTACACGATCTTGTGATAGGCTTAGGATTGGATCTTGTCCATCACATCATTCTCCTAATGATGTGATCCCGTTATCAACGACATCCAATGTCCATGGTCAGGAAACCGTAACCATCTATTGATCAACGAGCTAGTCAACTAGAGGCTTACTAGGGACATGGTGTTGTCTATCTATCCACACATGTATCTGAGTTTCCTATCAATACAATTTTAACATGGATAATAAACGATTATCACGAACAAGGAAATATAATAATAACCAATTTATTATTGCCTCTAGGGCATATTTCCAACAAATAGTACAAGTATAGAACCCTGGTACATCATTCTTTATTTGGTGCTTCTGTAATTCTTAAACATATGTACCTGTGAATCGAATAATGCATTGGTTGTTTGAACCTGGTGGATATGAGTAAAGCTATAGCCTACTTTCAAGTTTAAATTAGGTACAATTTTAAATAGCAGCAATTAAATTAGGGCGAAATTACATTGTGCAGGTCATTACGGCACACACGGTTGGTAAAACACAAACATTTGCGATATACACCATAATCCGAGACGGTTCACAGAGAGGAAACGTGTGCAAGCATGCACACAGTTGCCGTTTGCAAAGCGTGTGTGATGTCAGACACTATCACATATGGTGCGGGAAAACTAAATGTGTGTGATTGTCTACCTATCGTACACGGTTTATAATCATGAACTGTTTGTGATGTGCCAGGCATCGTAAAACTCCCGTGCCTAGAATCTTCCTAGAAAACTCCCGTGCCTGGAATCTGCCTGGTTTTAGGCAGAACCACAAAACTCCGACTGCGATGGCAATGCGAGCACAAACGAGTAGCAAGGATGAAGCGTTTGGGATATTCGAGATATCGAAAACGGTTATACAGGGACAACTGTATGCATCAAGGCTCCCTATCCCCGACGGTTTCTGGGTCGTGTGGGAAGGACCCCCTTATCGCCCACACTCACTTGGAGACGGTTCCATATGCCGTCGCGGAAAGGGGTTAAAAACCATTTGTTTAGGACCGACGCGCACCAGTGATAGTACTATATGAGTTATGTATGTTGGTGACAGAATGTTGTTCGGAGTACCGGATGAGATCACGAACATGAGGAGGAGCTTCGGAATAGTCCGGAGGTAAAGAATCATATATGGGATGAAGGTATTCTTATTACGAGAAGGTTTCGGAGTACACCGGGTTTCCATCGGAGTGTCAGAAGGGGTTCCGGGAGGCCACCAGTAGGTTATACCAACTTGGTGGGCCTCATGGGCCAAGGAGGGAGGCGCACCAGCCCACAAGGGGATGGGCGCTCTCCACCTCCCCAGCCTACACGCCAAAAGGAAGGGGTGGGGGTGCCTAGGCAGGGCAGCCGCCGGCCCCCTCCTGCCTTCTCCTCCACGCCATAGGAAGGAAAGTGGGGGCGCCAAGGCAGGCGCCTAGGGAAGCCGCCAGCCCCTTGGGGCGCCTAGGGCTGCCTCCGCTCCCCCTCCACCTATATATATGTGAGGAGGGAAGGAGGCACCACACACCACAATTCCCAAGCCGTGTGCCGGCACCCCCTCTCCCTCTAGTTCATCCTCTGCTCTAAACTGTTGTGCTTGGCGAAGCCCCACGGAATAGTTTCACCACCACCGTCACCACGCCGTCGTGCTGCCAAAACTCATCTACTACTTCACCTCTTTTGCTGGATCGACAAGGCGGGGATGTCATCGAGCTGAACGTGTGCTGAACATGGAGGTGCCGTGCGTTCGATGCTTGATTGGTACGGATCGTGAAGTTGTATGACTACATCAACCGCGTTGATAAGCGCTTCTACTTAGAGATCTACAAGGGTATGTAGATGTTGTCCCCCTCTCGTAGCTATGCATCTCCATGAATAGATCTTGCGTGTGCGTAGAATTTTTTTTGTTTTCCATGCAACATTCCCCATCACAACCCACAGGTACCAATAGGAGGTTTTGAGGCAAAGATTGAATGCAAAAGATGAACTAGGGTTTGAGATGAGATGGTGATGGTGAAGATGTTGATGAGGATGAGTCCTCCCACGATGAGAGGAACGTTGGTGATGACGAAGCTTCGGTTTCCCCCTCCCGGAGGGAAGTATCCCCGGCGGAATCGCTCCATCGGAGAGTAAAAGTGCTCCTGCCAAGGTTCCACCTCGAGACGGCGGCGCTTCGTCCCGAAAGTCTTTTTCTAGGGCAAATGGCTTCATATAGCAAAAGAGGGGCACCAGAGGACTTATGTGGGCCCCACAAGGGGGCAAGGCGCACCCAGGAGGTAGGGCGCGCCCTGGTGCCTTATGGGCCCATGATGAGTCTTCTCTGGTACTTTTTCCTTCCAGTATTTTTTATACATTCTAAAAATATTCACTGTAAAATTTCAAGTCATTTGGAGCTTCGGAGAATAGCTATCTCTGTTGTAGCTCTTTTAGGTCCAGAATTCCAGCTGCCGTCAATTTACCTCTTCATGTAAACCTTGCATATTAAGAGAGAAAAGGCATTATAATTGCATTATAAAGTGAAATATTATTGATAAAAAACATTATAAAAATAACAGTAGGAAAACATGATGTAAAATGGGCGTATCAGTGTCTCCGGTATTGCAGATCATGCCCGAGTCGCAGGTGTTGTGCGGGAAACATGTTTAGCCTCTGTTCATGGAGCAGCTCAAGTTGGGATCCTCTTAGGCTCTGGAGGTGGCGTGTTGTGCTCACCCCTCCCCCCGTGGAGCATTTTCGGGTGTTAGCCAGGCCGTCCCTCAGCATCGTGGAGCACAGAGTTTTAGATGTCGCCGCCCTTCCCTCGCATGTGCCCATTGGGCAGGTGATGCCCGTGAGTGACATGACCATTGAACCGGGTATGTTGCCTCTAGTTCTAGATGATCTCTTCATGAAGGAGCTTTGTGACTTGGTCGCCCGCTTGGCGGTTGCTAGACCTGGTCTGGTAGGTTGATTGCTTGCCTCCTGACAGGAGCGCTAATAAGGGGCAAACACAAGAAGGTGGGAAAAGGCAAGAGTGGCGTCATAGGGAAGGCGTCTGTGGCTGCTTGATAGATAATCTTGGTCTTCGGCCCTTCCTCTTGGATTGGGTTGTCGTTGTGGTTTGAGAAGTGACTGATGTCTTTTGTCGAGGTATTCTCGTCGAAGGTCACTTATCATGGTAGCAGTGTCGAAATTTGTGGTTGTTGTGTATTCAGAGTGTTTGGTGGGCTGTCTTTCAAGTTGTGGGATTTCATGTCACATGAGTAGTTCGTTTGTGGTCCGTTTGTATTGGTTTTCGCATGTTTTTCCATAAATTAACTCGGCAATTCTCTTCTTCTTAACTAAGCAATGAAGCAAGACTCTTGCCTCCATTTCAAAAAAATAAAGGCCTTAAATGTGAGCCCTAGATCAGTAGACTTCTGGTAATTCTTGCATGTACCCATCCAGATTTCTATCCATCTTGCCCACTTGGCCCAAAAAAA
Source organism: Triticum aestivum (assembly GCF_018294505.1). NCBI lineage: Eukaryota > Viridiplantae > Streptophyta > Magnoliopsida > Poales > Poaceae > Triticum > Triticum aestivum. The sequence goes on from NC_057799.1 coordinate 533,577,601, forward strand.
AGCAAAAACCTAACCTAGCCACAACATTGGCCTCAAAAGGCCTTACATGTGTTTTATTGTGTTGTAATAAAAAGCAATCCTACTAAAATGTTGTTGAGTATTTTTACTGATTGCGGGCATGGGTTTCCCCGCAGGATCGAAAGCCCAACGGGGATGGCGATGGGAAACTTTTTATCCTAGCGGGTGAGAGTGGATATGGGCATGAGGAGCCTGCCACGGGGACAGGGATGGAAATTGAATACCCACTTGGGTAATCCCCATTGCATGGTTGACCCCCGAGGCATTGTCCCAAGCGCAGAAGCGCGCGCGAGATTTTTTTCTTCACTTTTTTGGTTTTTTATTGGTTTCCTACTCGATAAAAAAATGGATGTGCTGAAGCGTATGCTTTCATATGAAGTGCATTAGTGCTTCATCCCACAAGGAGCACGGTTGTGGTTCCTCGGGAAGCACAATTTAATTAGTGTTGGAAGCACAATTTAGTTCATGTTTGAAGTACAATTTTTGATGATTTTTATTTTATTGCTTGTGATTCTTCTATGTCCAAGTTTGAACATTGTAATAGAGAGGAAAATAAAGTAGCTCATGAACTTGCTAGGTTGGCTAGATTTTCCGATACTATTGATTGGTTTGAGGAGCCATAGAATGAAATTGTACCATTCCTCTTAAACGATGTATCAGTTATTTCGACTGAATAAAGTTAGTATGTTTTCAAAAAAAAATATTACTAGCTAGAGGCACAAATTTACGAGGAAAAAAGTTTGTTAAATTTATCAATATGGGATCTAGTTTCAAAGATATGGACGCGAGAAACACAAGGTTATAACGGTTCGTGATTTCTATGCATGATTTAAGAGATAAATCATTTTGATAAAATGAATCTAAAAAAATAAATAGTCAACTTCTCATCCCCACTTGTCGGGTGAGAAAAACCCATCAAACCTCTCTTGTTGCAACAGGGGACGCGCATGTGGTATCCTTAATTAGTGATTTCGCCAAAGGTCTCATCTGGGATGCTTATATCTTACCGGTAAACTCTTGCTAAAACATGCAGTGGCCTCTGACCAGGAAGCTCCTGCTCGCCTTCGGTCGCTAGTTCGGCTCAGCGTACGTTTTTTGTTGTTCCCCTGGCTCAACTAAGTTCTATCGGCTCGGCTTGCTGCCGCTGCCCTTAGGAAGCTACGATTTAAAAAATGAAATAAAAAAGTTCACATATTATTAAAAAAAATTCGAACTAAAAAGGCCTGAATACAATTTTTGTTCATGAATTTTCAATTTTAATCAAATTTTAAAATGTTCACAAATGTCAAAAACCTTCCTGAAATTGGAAAATATTGACAATTTCAACTAAAAGTTCATGAATTTTAAATATTTTTTTAACAAATATTCATGAATTTGAAAAAAAAATCTTCACGTTAAGAAGTTGCCATAAATTAGAAAATAGGATTTTTGCAAAATAATAGTCATAATTTTTAAAATATTTTCAAACTCTAAAAAATCTTCATGAATTCGAAAAATATATTCTTATATTTAAAAAAAGCATGTAGTGAAAATTATTCATGAATTTGAGAAAACAGAAAGAAAAAACAAACAGAAAATCGGAAAGAAAACCTGAAGAAAAAACACGAAACATTCTAGAATCTTCACAAAATCGGATTGGCAGTTCAACATCCTATATCCACCGAAGCACAAGATAACCAGCTCCGGAGAGGGTGTAAAGTTGTGAGCGTACGGAAAAGGCAGTACAAGCGGCGAATAGGATTTACGGTTGTGTCTATTGATCTCTTATAGATTTTTTCCTTTCCGAGGGCTGCTTGTATTTTTTAGGCAAACTCGCGAGGTTTATTATAACGTTACAACATTTACAAGGACGAATAAAAGGTCTCCGGGTTGGCCTAACCAAACATGACGACCAACCCAAGAGAAAATGAATGCTTCGCAAGATTGTGGGCCTCGTCATTCGAGGTCCTAAATTCATGACTAAACAAACAATAATTAAAAGATCTATCTATGATTTGATGTATCACTATTGCGTAAGATGCTGCACTTCCTTCTTTAATCATTTCGACGGACACTTTGCAATCCGATGCTACCGCTATTCTTGTAATGTATAAATGCTCTGCTAGTGCCAGTGCCTCTCGTATCGCCAATGTTTCAAGGGTTGTCGGATTGTCAATATGATTGATCACCACCGGCCCTTGGAAAATACCCGCCTGGTTTCAACATATTCCCACCTTCCCATGTAGCGACAAATGACGCACTGCATATCCGTCACTTGTCGCAACCTGTGTGTTTTCCTTTTTTATAGATTCGTTTATTCAAAATGTTTTATCTCTTAATCCATCCGTCCAAACACCATTGGATTTCTCGCGTTGAGATATTCGAAATTAGATCCTATGTGAATATGTTTCGATAAACCTTTTTTTACAAAAAAACAAAAGAAAAAAACTGAGCAGAAAGCACTGTTTTTCCCCACTTGTTTTCCTTTTCGAGAGGCACAAACTGTGCGCACAAAACGTCCTTTCATGGAAGCAAATATGCGCCTCAACGGGAAGCAAATCCCTCTCGCGAAAGCAAATAAACATGTTTTCACCGAAGCTAACATGTGCCTTCACGAGTAGCAAATTCATGCCTGTTGCGGAAGCAAAAGGGATATGCTTTTTTTTCGCACGAAAGTAAACCTGTGCCACCATGAGAAGGAAATCCGTGCCTCTAGTGGGAGCAAAAAAAATGAGATTTTTTTTTCTTTCCAAGAGGTGCAACTGTGCCTCTCACGGAATCATATATGTGCCTCCATGAGAAGCAAATATGTGCCTCTCGTAGAAGCCAAAAAAACGCGTTTTTTAAGTAAAAAGAAAATTCAAAATTTTCTCCAAAATCTAGGAAAAACGAAGCAAAAATCGAAAAGCCAAAAAACAAAAAAAAATCTAAAACACAAAAATGCGTACAGAAAGATAAAAAAAAACAAAAAATCCCGAGGGAGTGCCAAGCACACGACACATGTCGACGGCCGAAGCATCAAGTGGCAAGCTCTCAGCCCACTAAAAGTGTCCCTTACGGGGCTCACGCAAAGGCCACCCCTTGGTTAGTTGTTCCCCTATGCCTCTCTTATAGCGGGACCTAGCGTGCTATCACGTCAGACACCTTCTTAAATGGACCAACCCAGGCACGCGGGAGGCCACGACCTCTTATATATTTGATGCTTTTTTATTGCCTCAAAAAAAATATTTTATGTTTATTTGTATTTTATTTCTTTTTCTTACTTTCGTTTATACTTTCAAATATTCTAAGTAAATAATAAAAAAAACACCTTGCACAAAACATTAGGAAAAAATTGACCAAGCAATTTAAAAAAATTAATTGTGTATAAAAAATTCTCATGATTTCTGAACATGTATACAATATGTGTGAAAAAGTCGATCATCTATTTAAAAAAAATTAATCAAGCATTCAGAGGAATGTAAACAAATATTTGAAAATGTTAATCAAGCATTTGAAAAATATTAAATGGGTATAGAAAAAATGTTGACCATGTATTCCCAAAATGACAAACTTGTATTACAAACGTGTTAATCAAGAATTTGAAAATTTTAAAATGTCCATAGAAAACAAATGTTAACCATGTAATAAAAAAAATGGTAATCTGTATTTGAAAAATGTTCATCAAGCGTTGAAAAAATGTGAAAAATGTGTTGGTCATGTATTCAAAAAATGTTAATCAAGAATCTGAAAGAATGTTAAATGTGTATAAAGGTAATGTCTCTCATATATTCGAAAATATATACAATGTGTGCGAAATTTTTTTCATCTATTTAGAAAATGTTAATCAAGCATTTAAAAAAATGTTAAACAAGGATTTCAAAGTCGTTACTCAAGCATTTGGAAAATGTTAAATGAGTATAAAAATATTCTTTACCATATTGTTAAAATAATTAATCTTGTATTTGAAAATGTTAATCAAGCATTTAAAAATGTCGAAATGTGCATAGAAGAAAATTCTGAGCATGTATTTGAAAAATATTAATCTTATATTTGAAAACAATTAATCAAGCATTTGAAAAATGTTAAAATGTGTACAGAAAAAATGTTGAGTGTGTATTAAAAAATGTTAATCAAGCATCCAAAAATGTTAAATGTGTATAGAAAAATGTTTCTCATGTATACAAAAATTAGAAAATGTGTGTGAAAAAAGAATTCATGTATTTAGAAAATGTTAATCAAGAATTTGAATTTTTTTTTTAGAAGTGTTACCCAAGCATTCAAAATTTTAAATATGTATAGAAATATTGTTGACCATGTATTAAAAAAATTATGTATGTATATAATGATAATCAAGCAATATAAATATCAAAATTTGCATAGAAAAAATATTGACCATGTATTTGAAAAATATCAATCTTATATTTTAAAGAATTCAATCAAGTATTTCGAAAAAAAGTAAAACTATGCATAGAAAAAAATGTTGAGCGTATATTAAAAAATGTAAACTTGTATTGGAAATGGTAAATGTGTATTAGAAAAGTTTTGGTGTATACAAAAAATTTAGAATGAAAACCAACAGAAATGAAGAAAAACTAAAAAAGAAACAAAAGAAACCAACGAAAAAAGAAAACAAGAAAGAAAACCGAAGAAATAAGTGCAAAAAATAATGAAAAATAGTGAGAACTGATAAAGAAACAAAGAAAAACAAAAAAATCATTTGAAAACCAAGAAAGAAACAAAAAAAGTATAACAATGAAAAGGAGATAGCAGAAGAAATAATAAGAAAATCAAACAAAAAATGAACGAAACTATCAGTGAACGACCAACGATCGAACGAAATGAGTAACACGCTATTGGGCCGGCCCATACGGATGCGTTGTGTAGGAAAGCTTCAGCCAGAGGGATGGTAGTCTCACTATAAGCCAGACATAGCTTTCGCGCAAAAGGAAGGAGTGCCAAATCATTACTTAAGGGCTACCCCCTACTAAGGTCACTCTCACTTTCTCAGGCGCGGACAAGTGGCGCATTGCATGTGCGCAACTTGCTGCAACCTGGGAGTTTCTTTTTAAAAAAAATTTGTTTATTCAAAACATTTATATCTTGAATCCTGCATTCAAATCCCGAACCTTTTTACCGTTGGATTTCTTGCCTTGAGATCTTTGAGACTAAATCCCATGATAATAGGTTTTGATGAACTTTATTTACAATAAACCGGAAAGAAAAAACCCGAAGCCGAAAGCATGATTTTTATTGTTTTTCTTTTCCTTTTCGAGAAGCACAGTTGCGCTTCTCACGGAAGCAAATTTGTCCCTTCAGGGGAAGCTAATTTGTGCTTCTTGCGGAAGCACAATTTTTTTCTTCAGGGGAAGCTAATTTGTGCTTCTTGCGGAAGCACAATTTTTTTTCCAAGCATAATTGTGCTTCTCGCGGAAGCAAATCCGTACCTCCATGACAAACAAATTTGTGCTTTTGGCGGAAGCACATTTTTTTACGTGCTTCTTGCGGCAGCACCGATTTTTCTCTTTCTTGTGCTTCTCGTAGAAGCAAATCTATGCCTACACGGGAGGCAATCATATGTTTCTCGTGAAAGCATATATATTTTTCCTTTCCAAGAAGCGCAGTCACGAAAGCAAATATGTACCTTCATGAGAAACAATTATGTGCTTCTCATGGAAGCAAAAAATAATAATTCACTAAAAAATCATGGTTTTTTCTCTTCAAAACGTAAGAGAAACCGGGTAAAAATCAATAAGCCAAAAATAGGAGGGAAGAACTCATCTAAAACACAGAAACACGCACAGAAAAGAAATCCAAAGAAGCGTCAAGCACACAAAATGTGATGGCAGCTGAAACACATCACTTGGCGTGATCTAAAAGCATGAAAATTGACCCTTGAAGATCCCGCACAAGGGATTACCTCCAGTTAGTTACTTTGCTCTCAGGGAGTGCTCCTAATCAGCGCTTTTGGCACCGGTTCGTCAACCAACGGTCACACGCAGCTCATTTGGGCCGTGGCCCAATAAATCAGCGCTGCTATACACACGACGCCCTGCGGACGACTTGTGCACGACAGCACATCTCAAGCCGTTCATGGATACTATCCGGTGCATATCAGCGGCTGGACTGCCAATTGTCCCAGCGTCGTGCACACATCCATCATCTACATAGCAGTTTCGCCAATAAATTGTTGCTCCGCCTTAGACTTGGTTGGGGCGTTGGGCCGAGTGTGTCCGAGTCGTGGTGTTTAGACTACCGCAAAGCTCTCTGAGTTAATTCCGGCTTACGAAGAAATGGAAGTCTGGACTGACCCACGAACAAATGCGACTCCGTTTAGTAACTTGGGGGATCCGGACTTCTTGGTCTGAATGGATGCGAAAGATTTGAGAGTCCCCGCTAAGCTGCTTTAGGCAACATCTGTGAGGAGGGAAAAATCAAAGTGAAATACTGACATCGTAAAGCTCCACAATACCACTCCCTTCGTCCTAAAAACTTGTTTAATGACATATCCGCATCTAGATAAATCTAAAATAAGTTTCTTTCTTTTTTGTTTCTTTTTTTTACAAAAAAACAAGCTTTTGAGAATTGGACTTGTGTGGCACGTGCACGATTGCTAGTTCTTCACAAACCTACAGTTGTGAGAGACATATCTCAGCCCTACACTTGTCCCTTCTGGCAAGCAAAGCCTTATTTCATCACAAATCACCGAGCAGGTTACAGACACCAACTGTATGCATATAAGCACCCCGTCTCAGGTTGACGTTACAGGCAAAAACGTCACGTTATTGCAGTGTAAGCAGGTGGATTCCGGCGTCGGTCGCAGTTACAGCGTCAGCGGAAACTGTTACTCTACCAAACATGTGTCTACTCGCTCGGCGGTGACACCGTGGGCGGCGACGGCGACGGTGACAACAAGGTCGACGAAGTGGACATGGGCTCGTGGAGGACGGTGTTGGTGGACACCGCGATGGCGTTGCCGTCTAGCTGCAGCATCACCGCCCCGAGGATCTCGGTGAGCAGCTTCTTGAACTCGGCCTCGTCCACCTCCTTCCCGTCGTCGGCGTTGGCCATCTTGAACGCCTCATTCACCACAACATCCACCTTTGCATTTTTATGAAAAATCGTAGATCATTAGAAGTTTATCCAACACTAAGAACATTGTATTTCACATTTATCAGCTTCGTATGGAATAAATGATTTAGTACATCTGTTCTAAATTACCTGATCAACAGCTCCGTATGGTGGTAGATTTACTGAGGCGGCCAACTTGTCAAGCGCGACGCGAAGGTACTTCTTCGATGTTCTATCTTTGTGTTCCTTGGGTACATCTCCCCAGACAGAATCCAGCAGCTGGGAGAAAAATGCATCGTTCAGTATCGTTGAACTGAATACATTTTCACATTTGCCATAGATAAAATCGAACTTGTGGAACATGCATGCACGTATCTTAGTATGAGTATACCTTGTCGAACTCGAACTTGTTCGACAGTATCTTCCTAATGCCAGCCCCATCAAAGGTGTTCTCAGTGTGCGCCACAATTACCGGGCACTCCTGGAGTCGACGGGCGATCACTCCCAAGTACTTCTTGAATTCCTGGAAGAAGATCTCTTGCGATGCCGTTCGGTCGAGCTGATCTGCCGGCAGTTCCTGCAAGGCAGGTTCTACGACCTTCTCCATAACCTATCACGAACGCTCAGTTGTCAGCAGACGCTCCATGAGCCTTGTCACAGACATGAACTATTATGGTTGCAACTTTTGCTGTGAAACTGCACAAAATGAATACCAGAGAGTCCGAAGCCGGTGGCATGCCGTGATCGACCGTCAGCTGTCGAAGAGCGGCGGGCAAACATTGTCGCAACGACGCATTTCCGGACTCGATTTGAGAGAATATGGCGACCGCCTCCGCTTCGTACGCCGTGCTCTCGACAAACTCGTTCAGGTCTTCCCCCTCCATCCTGAGGATCATGATCGGGTCCCTCTTGAGCCCGGCCGCCATGCCGAGGAGTATGTCGGACAGCACGTGCTGGAACTCTGGCTTGCTCACCGAATCTTGCTTCCCGTGGGTGAACTCATTTAGAACCTGCACCGCATATTACACATCATTATATCGGTAAACTTAGCGTGCGAACGTGCTGCAGCCTGTCATAGAGGCTGCCAGCCGTTGATCCAACTAGCTGACTCGTGCGCGCCATATACTCCAACTACAAGTATTTCGGTACAGAGGTAGTAGAACGTTGCAGGTGATGATGTCGTGCAATGTGGCAAGGTACGCACGCGTCACTGCATGGGCGTTGCGCCCTAACGATGTCCATATTTGTTCTCGTTACTTCAGGCGGATAACGTTCCATATAGCTTAGTTTTCTTAATTACCAGGTGCTAACTTTGAGCACAGTTAAAAATTGAGGGACCAACAAAATTCAAAATACAAAAATGTCATTACTGTAAATGTTAAAATACTACTCCCTCCGCTCCGAATTACTTGTCGTAGAAATGAATAATTCTGGACAAAGGGAGTAGTAAATTGTATGCTCTTTGCACGTCATTTAAAAAAGCATGGCATTTAAATATATAATAACGTGGAAAAAATACGTTCCAATACTTGAAGTTTGCAAGGATCTTGAAGTTACAGATCAAGCGTATTGAATTGATTGATTTGAATAAAGGAAGACTATATTATCCTTTTTGAATCAAGGGATACATTCTAATCGCGTGTACCGAAGCAAAGTTTGATAGTTATTTCCTTTCCTAGAATCATATTGGACAAGATCCAACTTGGATTTTACCCCTCTAGAATCCAGATTGTCCTCGATCCCTTTTTTTTATCAGAGAATCAAATAAGCATGTGGAGATGCTTCCACAATACATGAGATGATAGAGTTGGGGTTCAGTTAGACTGCCACGTGGCAGAATCCTATGAATACTCCCTCCGTCCCGAATTACTGTCACACAAATGAATAAAATTGGCTTTATCTATAACTAAAATACATCTAGATACACCCATTTCTGTTTCAACTAATTCCAGACTTTATCTATAACTAAAATACATCTAGATACACTCATTTCTGTTTCAACTAATTCCAGACGGAGGGAATGGGGCATATTAAACAGCTAATATTTAAAGTTATTGGCACACTATATGGTGTGGTATAGATATAGTAGATGTGTCGAATATATGTATACGTGTGTTAGGCTGACCAGATTCTCTTTGCAGCCATTTGGAATCCCAGTTGAGCATATGAAACCACGTGCCCTTCTGCATCATTCTAGAGACATGAAGCGTGTCCAAAGAAGCAGAGTACTACTTGTACGTTACTTATGCTTTTATGTGCGCATGTCACTACACATCCAGAACTTCCTAGACATATTGAATGAAACGTGGCTACACATCGAGTGGACACTTTCACCAAGGATTGCATCTAATCATGTCCAGCTACAGGCCTTACATATTGCAAAACATAACCGTTAGGCATACCTCGGAGTAGATGTGGTCCGCCTGCGCCGACGACCCCTTCGCCGGCAGCCCGATGGCGGCCCCGATGTCCGCGACGGCGGGCTGGAGCTCCCTCAGCGACAGCCTCCCGTCGCCGTCGGCGTCAAGGTGCCGGAACTTGTTCTCCACGAACTTCGCGAACGCCCCCTCGTTCTCCACCAGCTCCCGGATGTCGGACCCGTCCAGCACCTGCGCGTTCTTCCTCCTCGCTTTCTGCTGGGCGCTCTGCATCGTGTCGAGCTTCTCCTTTATATCACGATGGGAAGATGAAGTTCCAAGTTGCAGCAATGGCGGCAGGTCCCTCGTGAGCACGACGCTGATGGGTCTGTCACAGGCTAAAACCACTTCTTTCTGGCCTTTTTGCGTGTGAGGCTGTGAGTAACGATGGATCGGCTTGCCCTGTAGTTGGTTGGTCTTGTATTTATAGGCCCGTGATACTACCTGACTAGCTCTGGACTCTGGTTGTTGGGCGGATAAGGGGTTGTGCAACGTCGCCCGATGGGAATGAAAGGAGGGGGGCACGTGTGAGGACGCGCGGCGACACATGGCGCGTGTAGCCTTTTTTATGCTTTTGCCGTCGCTTCTGGCTGGTCGGTGCTTGTTCTCTACGACTTGTGTACCTTTAAAAAACGAGAAATGATTGCCACATGTTGCTCTGATTTTTTTCATTTATTCTTAGAGCAACTTCAACCCAAGCGGACAATAATTTTGTCTATTTTTCGTTTGTTTAGATCGGCCGCCTGCTCGGCATCCAGTAGCCCATGCGCCCAACACAAGCTACCTATTTTCATGTTCGTGTGCAAATTTAAAAGGCTCACGGCCATAGATCAAGCTAGCGGTCATGCCGGCACTATGCCAGTGGCCGACATACAATGCTAGCTTTAAAAAGACCACCACGCAATCTTGCTAGCGCGCTTGCCAGCGGCCGGCACACATGCCAGCACACAAAAAAGGTCGGGAGTTCGACCACGTCATTTCGGTCGTAGTCATGCCAGCACACTTGCTGTCATACAAAAAAGGATGGCGCCTACCGCCATAGATCACTCGTCGTCGAACTTGAGCATGTCGGCCTGCATCTTCTCGAACCATGGCCTCTTCCTCGGCGACACGGTGTTGAGGTTCATCTTCATGATCTCCATCACCGTCATCATGCTAGCGAGAGCTACTTCTTTCACCTTGGTCTTGGCATTGGTGGCCTTGATCTCGAGCATCTTGGCTTGCTTCTTCGCCTCCATCTCAAGCATCCTTGTTTGCTTCTCCGCCTCCATCTCAAGCCTCCTCCTTTGGATTTTCATAAAGGCATTCATTTGCTCTTCCTTGTCTTGCGGCACTTCTCCTCTCTTGAGTCCTTCTTGGTCATCATGCCCTCCACAGTAGCGATCAAGGTGTTGAACGCCGCATCCCACTTGTCCTCCTTCTTGGAGTTGGTCTTCCCTCGCGGTCGTGGCTTCTCGCCCTCCCCAACCTCCTCCAGGGCTCCCCCCCACGTGCCACGAGGGCGGCATATTGCGTCTTTAACTTTTCCTCCCCGTTGATGACCCTCCAACAATGGGATAGATTAAAAGGACTTGTCGTCATGTTGGACCTTGAAAGCCGCCAAAGCTTGGAACACCCATAAATGGATAGCATGCAAGCATATGGACAAATGGTATGCAAATGGGCATGCAAAACAGAATGAAAACGAAGAGGGCCGGATGCATACCATGTCTTGTATGCCGATGCCGCTCACGGGGCGTGCCTTGATGCTCTCAAGAGTGGCACAAAACTTGTTGCACTCTTATTGGATCACCCTTCATCGCTTCGAAATGGACACCCACCCGCGCGTGTTTTACATTTGGTACATCGCAAACTTCTTGCTCTCATGGTACTCACGGTGGACACGAATCCAAAAGGTTGATTCCTTTTGTTCGGCGCCGACCTTGGGGTCTTGCCCAATGTCCCTCCAACACTCACAAAGGAGCTTGTCCTCGGCTGTCGTGTATGCCTTCGTTCGCCTGCTCTTGCGCTTCGGCTTCACCCTGACGGCTTGGTTGGCGAGCTCATCCTCAAACAAAGGCTCCCCGTCGATGTCCAACTCATCCTCTTCCTCGAGCCCCTAGTCCTCCGGAAACTCGTGGTCCAGCGGGAAGCCGTCCAGGTCTAGGCCAACCTGATCTTGCATGAAGGCGTCGTGCATGCCAACTTGATCATAGGTAGCTGGCGTGAATGACCCTCGACCGTCCTGGTTTGGATCTCATCGGGATCGTAGCCAGCCGTGGTGGCACCCCCAGCGGCCGCTGCACCACCCTCGAAGACGATGCTCTCCATGAAACGGTCGGTCGTCTCGTCGGCAGCGGGCGCCGGCATTCTGTCGAACAGGTTGCGGGCGCCAGGGAGCACGCCGGCTGGCATCTCCCACGCGCGTTTCCTGGTCCGTCTGGATGACGAGGCACCGGCGACCGGCGTGGCGTTGAGGTCGATGAGCGCGGGCACGGGCGTGGAAGGAGCCACCATGCTCACCTCCGACGAGCATTCCTCGAAGAGTCGGGAGGCTTGCGGGTAGACGTGGAAGACGAAAGTTAACCAGATAATCTGCTACCCTATTCTGAAATCTAGTGAGCTTTTGAAAATAAACTCTTATTCTTTCATTGAAAACTTAATTTTCATTGCTAGATGACCATATGCGGACCGTGATAACGTATCTCCTGCTAAGATGGACTAAGTCTCCAAGGAATCCGACTGCACATGGTACTGCTTGCTCCGTATGCTGATAGGCTAATGACATACCTTGCATCATACTACGTACGTCTTGATTAGTGGTCCTCTTCGTATGTTGTGTCAAATTTTAATCATAAATTTAACTAAATAAATACTCCAAAAATTATATGGTCCTCTTCGTATGGAGTATTAATATATGTCACCAAAAATTATATCATTGGATTCGTATTTAAACATAATTTTCAATGATATATTTTTTGTGACATGCGTTGACATCTTATTTGTTAAATCTATGATCAAAATTTGATACCAAATACAAAGAAGATCAATAAATCAGGACGGAAGTACTAGTTTGTATTTTCGCTTCCAGTGCATTGTTAGAGCAACTCCAACGGGGCGACCCACTTTGTCCGCTGGCGTCCATTTGGGTCGGCGCGGACACAAAAGTCGGCCCAACGCGCCGACCCAAACGGACGCACGTCCGCTTTTTTTCCATGGACGACCCATTACCGGCCTATTTTTAAGCCGGATTTGCGTACGCGGACACGAGACGGACGCGCGCGCTCGCCTTCACCTCTCCCTGGGCCTGCTGGTCGGTGGCACATTGGCCTCCCCATCCAACAGCAACCCTCGCCCGCCTCCTTCGTCGCCGACGCCGTCGCCCATTTTTTCCGGTGACTCTACCAGCTGCCGACGCCGCAACATCCACTCAGTAACGCCGCCACCTCCCACGTCGCCCGCCACCGCCGTGTTGCCGCCGAGGAACCGACTGCTTCCCACCCCCGCTCCCCCGACACAGCCGCGACCGCGACCAAGATGCCCCCTCGCCGCCCCGGCCAGATCCTCATCGGCACGCTCGTCGGACACCGGCCCGCTCGTCGGACGCCGGCAGGGCAACCAATAGATGCATCTACTTTATTCGGCTTGCAAAACTATGTGAGACATTTTTCCTTTTATTCGGCTTGTAAAACTATGCTATTTTATTCGGTTGAAACTATGTTATTTGACCATATCACTAGTGCAGAACCGGGCTATAGCACCGGTTCGTAAGGCCCTTTAGTGGCGGTTCTGTAACCGGCACTAAAGGGCGGGGACTAAAGGCCCCCCTCCCTTTAGTACCGGTTCTGCATGAACCGCCGCTAAAGGGCCACCACGTGGCACGAGCCAGGGCCGGGGGCGGGGAGACCTTTAGTACCGGTTTGTAACACCAACCGGTACTAAAGGTTGGGGGTTTTGTTTTATTTTTATTTTTCCTTTAATTTTGTGTTTTCCATTTAATTTAGAGATTGTTTTTATGTTATAATGAGTTGTTAAATCACTAGGTGAAAGTATCGCGGATTAGTTTGAAGTGGATATGGATCGTCCTAAGTGATCAAGTAATATGGATATGGCATATTACTTGATGATCACTTAGCTAGCTAGGATCCATCCAGTTCAAACTAATCCGCGGTTTCTTTCATAAATGATATAATAACTCATCATCATCATCATCATCATATTAATATAAAAACTCTTGCATATCATCACCAACAACATTAGCTACCTAATAATCATCATAGTCATCATTACCAGTATTTAATCATCATAGTCATTACCGCTATCTAATCACCACCAACACCGGCTTAAAGAAGAAACATTCACTTGTACCAAAAGCAAAGATATCATCGAGTTCAACATGGTCATGAGATTATAAGCGTTCATAAGACCGGCCACAAAAGCAAATCACTTTGAAATTAAGTTCAGGACGAAGAACACGGACATGAGAGGACATACTAAGAGCATGAACTAGCTAATCACTCCTTCTGCTCTCTCTCAGGTAAAATAGCATAGAACATGTGTAGAAATCCCGATTCATCATATTGGAGCATGCAGATGAACCTGTCTCCTAATCGTGGGTTGCGCTTCGTCTCATTCTTGCTACCCCCTAGTACTTCTCTGTGATCCTTCACAATTTTGCTCCAGTCTTTCACTATTAAGCATTCCTCGGTTTTAGAAATCCTGAATGCACTCATGTGCGCTGTAGGATGTCTTGGCCGTAAGCTAACCATTGACATGCGACCTTTAGTCTCGATCCACTGAGGCACAACTATCATCGAGAGTCCCTGTTGAAGAACATCGTATAGTAACATACTTAGCAATGAAGTTTAGCTTAAAAAATAATATATGCAAAAGATGCACTGAGGACAAATAGTAAAAATCTTACCATCTTGCCTAAATAGATGTGACCGTAGTTCAATACGAACACTATTGGTCGCACGTTTGAGTACTAAGATTTTCAAATTCAGGAAAATAATTTCTCTTGACAGCATCAAGATCCTCAAGCCATGAAACATAATGACCAATCTCCTCGCAGTTTAGTTCAGCCCCGGGACAGTGGACGGTCCTGTCTACCAAGCGCCGGACATGTTTGCTTGAATGGAAATAAGCTGTAAATAGAAATTAGTTGTCAACTATTTTTGAATAAACAATATCGAAGACATAAATATGATTGAGAAACTCACATAATGGTAGAACTGGAGGCGCTGCACATTGACCCAAATGTCTCTATTACCTTCAATATCATCTTCCGGACGAATATCAAAGGTGATAACCATATCAGGGTCAAATGCATAAGCCTTGCATAGTGCTTGCCAAGTTTTGCATTTAAAATGGGTGTAGGTGTCTGCATTGTATAATTTGACATCGAAGGTATAACCATGCTCGGTCTTCAAGTAAACTCTCTTTATCTCCATAGTTTTGTTAGGACTGAAACCTATCTTATCCAAGACAAAAATTCTTGCATGACTGTAACGCCCCGGATCCGATGCGCCAGGTGTCGGCCAGTTATTCGCCGTCCTTGCCTTGTCATTTGCCCGCGTGTTGCATTTTGCCATGTCATCATCTGCTTTTCATATCGTGTCATCATGTGCATTGCATTTGTATACGTGTTCGTCTCTTGCATCCGAGCATTTTCCCCGTTGTCCGTTTTGCAATCCGGCACTCCGTTGTCACCCGGCGCCCCCTCTTGTCTTCTTTTCGTGAGCGGGTGTCAAACGTTCTCGGAATGGGTCGGTATTTGCCGAGTGGCCTTGGTATAGCACCGACAGACCGCTCGTCAAATTTCGTCGCGTTCGGAGTCCGTTTGATAGCCCAACCGTTGAACTCATAGCGGTACCGTTGCTGGTACCTTCGTCGGACGTTTCGGTCTCCGTAACCGTCGCCGGGTCTTCCCCTCTCCTCTCCCACAGTCCAAGTCTAGTCCCCTAGACACATCCTTCTCCTCATCGCGTCCGGAACCGCTCGATTGCGATCGGAGAGCTCCGAAACCCCTCCTAACCCTAATCCTAACCCCCTTTCTCTATATATACACCCCCACATGCCATTTTTAGCCTCCCCTAACCCCCAGCCGCAGCTTCCCCCTCCTCCTCGGGATCTCCGCCGCCTCCCACCTCCATTTCCGCGCCAGCCGCTCCCTCCTCGCCACTTGGCGCCGCCGCCAGCACCCCTTCGGCCTATCCCACGCCGCCACATCACCCTCCCAGCCGACTGCAGCCACTGGGGAGCTGCCACGCGTACCCAGCGCGCCCCCTGCCGACTCCCCGCCGCCGCCGGCCCGTCCAGGCCCGCGCGGGGCCCGCCAAGCCCATCGGGGCCCGGGTCGGCCCGACCCCGCGCGCCGCCCGCTCCCCGCCTCGCCCTGCACCTCCGCTCGGTGCCCGAGCGTCTCCGCCCCGACCGCGACCAGGCCCGAGGCGCCCGCCGCGCCCGCGCCGCCGCCCGTCCAGCGCCGCCGCCCGCCACCCGGTCCCGCCTCCATCGCCGCCGCCGCCTCCAGTGCCGGCCGCCACCGTCGACCGCGGCCCCGCACCGTCCCGCTCCCGCCGCCCGCGCCCTCGCCGGCGGGCCCGTCCTCCTTCCTCCTCGCCCGACCGGCCCGTCCTCCTCCTCCTCCTTCCTCGGCCGGAGCTCCGGCGAGCTCGAGAGCTCGCGCCGATCGGATCTGGGATCCCCCCTGTGCGTTGACTTTTTCTTGACACCCCGATTATTTCTAAGTCATATGTTTTTCATAGTATCATGACATGTTCTCTGCATCATAACTTCATGCATATATCTCTGTTTCGCGCGTGTAATATGTCAAAATGTTCGTCTCGTGATGCTCTTCATTTTGTTCCATTGCATCATGTTCATTTGAGTCCATCTTGATGCCCAAATCATCGTTGCAAGAGGGCTAGTTGCTGTTATCAGCTGGTTCTTAACAGAACTTGGAGATTTGTTATTTTTGTATCATTTAATCTGTGCATCTTATGGGCTTGAGCTCTACATGTGTTTTGTTGTATGCCATGCCATCTTTACAAGGGTGTATGCCATGTAATTTTGTGATCTCTGTGGTGACTAGCACAAGCATGCAAAGTAGGCTCCGTAATGTTTCTGATTTCAAGGACTTGGTGATTTCTCTAAGTCTGTGTCTGCTGTTATTTTGTTGCCATGTAAACTTGATGCTACAGAGAGATCCATGCATATTTTGGAGATATTCAGTAAGGATGTTTTGTAGCTATAGTTGTAATTGATCCATTCCTGCAATTGTTTGCAATTATGGAGTACCATAGCATGACTCAATCTTGCTCTACTTTTGCTATAAAATATTTCTGGCAGATTCTTAACATGATATGCATTTTTGCCAAGCTTATTGTAGTTGATTCATACATGCTATGCTTTTGTTCTTGCCATGGATAGCTTCATAAACATGCCATATTACTGTAGGTATGCTTTTTTTGTCATGTATTGCTCTGTAGTGAGTGCATCAGGCTCTCCAACATGCCTCCATATTATTGTTTCTGCCATGCTCTGTTTTCTGCCAAGTCTGAAACCTGATAACGAAACTTGCTATGTTTACATGCTTGCCATCATATCTTCTGGTCCTTTTTGGCTTATGTTCAATAAGAGACTTTTGTCATATGATTTGAGTAGATTCATGCCATGCTTTGTTTTGCCATGTTAATTTCCTGTAGCATGTTGATTTCGTGCTCTAAACATTGCTACCTGATACTGTTTCTGTCATGTCCAGTAATTTCTGCCAAGTCTATGAACCTGTTATTTTTTGCAATCTTGCCATGTCCTTTTGAGCATGTTCTAGTGATTTCTGGAGATAGCTCAGTGTTCATGTTTTGTTGTGCTTTACCTGTACAGCATGTCCATGCCTTTTGTTTTCATGTTGAGTTGCTGTAGCATATTGTTTTGATGCTTGCTAGATGCATAGTTGCTGTTTTGGACAGATTGTTGCTATGTCTTGTTTGGAGTGTATGTGTTGCACCATTGCTCCGTTTCGAGCATGCTCTATGAAACTTGCTTAGTTTTGCATGTAGTCTCATATTATCATGTTGCATCCTTGTTTTGAGGTGTTTGCTTGATGTTTGTATGCATTTTGTATCAATGCCATGTTTATCTTGTTTTGCTCATATCTTCTAGGCCGTAGCTCCGAATCTAATGAACTTTATATGTAACTTGACTAGAATTTTGTGTAGATCATTATGATGCTCTTTAACTTGCTGTTTAACAACTTGAACATAAGGTTTATTCAGTTCTGGACCAATTTCGAAATTTGCATATGAGGACTTACCGGAATTGTTATGTGTTGTTTCCGGCCTCATTTAAACTTGCCTTGATGTGTTGCTCTTGTATGCATCCTCTCTTGCCATGAGTAGCTTCAGATAGCCTTGTCATGCATCATACTTGGTTGAGCATCATGCCTTGTTCATGTGTGGTGTGTTTACCTTGTTGTGTGCTTTTTCTCGATAGTTCCCGTGTCGTTGCGATCGTGAGGATTCGTTCGTCTTCGTGGCTTCATCTTCTTCATGGATCCGTTCTCCTTCCTAGCGGGATTTCAGGCAAGATGACCGTCACCTTGGATCTCATTACTATCATTGCTATGCTAGTTTGCCTCGTTCTATCGCTTTGCTGCGCTACCTATTCACTTGCTCTTCAAGCCTCCCAAATTGCCATGAACCTCTAACCTTTGTCACCCTTCCTATCAAACCGTTGTATGGCTATGTTACCGCTTTGCTCAGCCCCTCTTATAGCGTTGTTAGTTGCAGGTGAAGATGAAGTTTGCTCCATGTTGGATTATGTTTATGTTGGGATATCACAATATCTCTTATATTATTAATGCATCTATATATTTGGTAAAGGGTGAAAGGCTCGGCCTTATGCCTGGTGTTTTGTTCCACTCTTGCCGCCCTAGTTTCCGTCATACCGGTGTTATGTTCCTTGATTTTGCGTCCCTCACGCGGTTGGGTGATTTATGGGACCCCCTTGACAGTTCGCCTTGAATAAAACTCTTCCAGCAAGGCCCAACCTTGGTTTTACATTTGCCTCACCTAGCCTTTTTCCCTTGGGAGTCGCGCTCTCGAGGGTCATCTTTATTTACCCCCCCCCGGGCCAGTGCTCCTTCGAGTGTTGGTCCAACCTGTCAGTCGCCGGTGGCCACCAGGGGCAACTCTGGGCTGGCCTACCGGAAGCTTGGACAATCCGGTGTGCCCTGAGAACGAGATATGTGCAGCTCCTATCGGGATTTGTCGGCACATTCGGGCGGCTTTGCTGGTTTTGTTTTACCATTGTCGAAATGTCTTGTAACCGGGATTCCGAGGCTGATCGGTTCTTCCCGGGAGAAGGAATATCCTTCGTTGACCGTGAGAGCTTATAATGGGCTAAGTTGGGACACCCCTGCAGGGTATTATCTTTCGGAAGCCGTGCCCGCGGTTATGTGGCAGATGGGAATTTGTTAATATCCGGTTGTAGAGAACTTGACACTTGACTTAATTAAAACGCATCAACCGCGTGTGTAGCCGTGATGGTCTCTTCTCGGCGGAGTCCGGGAAGTGAACACGGTTTCTGGGTTATGTTTGACGTAAGTAGGAGTTCAGGATCACTTCTTGATCATTGCTAGTTTCACGACCGTTCCTTTGCTTCTCTTCTCGCTCTCATTTGCGTAAGTTAGCCACCATACTTTGCTTAGACGCTGCTGCAACCTCACCACCTTATCCTTTCCTTTCCCATTAAGCTTTGCTAGTCTTGATACCCATGGTAATGGGATTGCTGAGTCCTCGTGGCTCACAGATTACTACACCACCAGTTGCAGGTACAGGTTTTGCGATGATCATGACGCGAGAGCGATGTCTTGTTTTGGAGTTCTTCTTCTGCTTCTTCTTCGATCAGGGGATAGGTTCCAGGTCGGCAGCCTAGGCTAGCAGGGTGGATGTCGTTCAAGTTTCTGTTTATGTTTCATCCGTAGTCGGATGTTGAGCTTATGTATGATGTATTGTTGTATTCTTGCGGCATTTGTATGCCTTGTATGTATCCCCAAATATTATGTAATGTTGATGTAATGATGTCCACCTTGCAAAAGCGTCTTCAAGATGCGCTTCTATCCTTGGTGGGACCTTCGAGTTCCTTTAGGATAGGGTCGCATCTTGGGCGTGACAATGACAGGGGATACACTAGTAGAATAGTGAAAATTTAAAATTATAACTTGAAGCAAATGAAGCATAAGTCATTCTTAATTCCGAAAAAAGACTTGTCGTTATGACTTACTGTATCCACTTCGAAGGTCTTCATTCAGCTTGATGCTAAAGCGCCTATCATCAACTAGGAAATTTCTGTCACACAGGCCGCGCTCGTCTTCGCAGTATTCACACATAACGAAATCGTTTTCGTCGTCATACGACATTTCCTATGTTCATAGTTGAAACATTAATTGATAAACACTTACTAGTTCTATTAATTCAACTAATTCAACTAGCTAGTTCTATTAATTCAACTAGTTCTATTAATTCAATTAATTCAACTAAGCACTTACTAAAAATAAACTAGTTCTATTAATTTTCTTCCTAAAAATAAAGTAGCTAGTTCTATATATAGTAAAATTTTAATTAGATGATCAAATCTCATATACCTAAATTTAATATATCTAATTCATCTAACATTTGACATTAATATATCTAATTCATCTATAACTAAAAGTATAAAAAACTAACTCATCTACCATTAATATCTAGTTAATTCATCTAACATTTGACATTAATATTTAACATATATTTCTATCTAATTCATCTAACATTTGACATTAATATCTAACATTTATGTGTGTGTATATATATATAATCATCTAACAATTGACATTAATCTAACATTTATATAAACTAAAAGTATAAAAAATAGAAAACAGAAAACAAAAAAAAACCTTAAGAAAAGTTTGACTCTGTTGTGTGTGTGTGAGAGAGAGGCTGCCGGCGCGCGGGGGCCGGGGCGGTCGATCGTCTTACAGCGGGGCGAGGGCCGGCGATGCGAGGCGACGGAGGGCGGCGACGGGCTGGGGTGGCGATGGGGACGGGCCGGGGCGGTGACGATGGGGCAGCGACGACGGGGACGGGCTGGGGCGGCGACGGGGCGCGCGCGACGGGGGCGGCGACGGGCTGGGGCGGCGACAGGGCGCGCGCGACGGGGACGGGCGCGACGAAGCAGATGAACAGAAACTAACTGAAATTTTCGTAAGTGCTATATATATAGAAGAGGCCTTTAGTACCGGTTGGAGCCGCCAACCGATACTAAAGGTCAAATTTGGCCAGCCCAAGCGGTGGGAAGCGCACGCCTTTAGTACCGGATAGTGGCTGCAACCGGTACTAACGACCCCCCTCTAGTACCGGTTGGAGCCACGAACCGGTACTAAAGGGGGTGCGCTCCCATCCCGTGGTGCACAAAGTTTAGTCCCACCTCGCCGGGCGAAGGGCAGCCGCACTGGTTTATAAACCCAGCCGCGGCTGCACCTTCAAGCTCCTCTCTAAAGCATGCTTCTGGGCCTAACTTTGGCGCACTGCCCTGTGAGCCTGTTGGGCCTTGTGGGCCTGCATATCCACGCCAAAGGCCAAGCAGGCCCACTGGGCAGCGCGCAAACATTTTTTTATATAGTTTTTTTTTTCTTTTCTGCTTTATTTATTTTCTTCTATTTATTTTTGAGTAGTTTTTTGCTGTATTTAGAGTTTCTTTGTGAATATTTTTGCTCTAGGTACAAAAAATTACAAAGTTTCTGTTACTGCCAGTAGTTTTAAAATTTGAATAGTTTAAATTTGAATTATTTGAAATTTGTGTGAATCACTAGTTTTTGAATAACTTAACTTTATAAATAAATTTGTGTGAATCACTAGTTTGTGAATCACAAATCAGTAAATGCATGAAAAATAGCAAATGAAGTTGACGACGTGGCTTTGAATGGTGCATAATGAACGCACAAAAAGTCTGGAGTTGTAATAAAGTTTAAAAAAATGAACTGCCTTTGTAACAGATGAGTTTTCAGCCGAAACTCAGATACTTCGAAAGAGAGTGTCCAGTTTGTACATGAAGTGCATCCAGTTTTTGTCATAACCCTCTCTAGTTTTTTGCACATGCTATGTGGGTGAAATGATGATACCATGCCAAGTTTCAACTTTTTCAGAGTTCATTTGTACTGCTTTTCAATTTCAGGATCATTTAGCTCAAAACAAATCAGTAAATGCATGAAAAATACCAAATGAAGGCACAAAGGGTTGAAAATTGACGGCGTGGCTTTGAATGGTGCATAATGAACGCATAAAAAGTCTGGAGTTGTAATAAGTTTTAAAAAATGAAGTGCCTTTGTAACAGATGAGTTTTCGTCCGAAACCCTGATACTTCGAAAGAGAGTGTCCAGTTTCTACACGAAGTGCATCCAGTTTTTGCCGTAACCCTCTCTAGTTTTTTGCACGTGCTATGTGGGTGAAATGATGATACCATGCCAAGTTTCAACCTTTTCAGAGATTCATTTGTAGTGCTTTTCAATTTCAGGGTCATTTAGCTCCAAATAAATTAGTAAATGCATGAAAAATAGCAAATGAAGGCACAAAGGGTTGAAAGTTGATGACGTGGCTTTGAATGGTGCATAATGAACGCACAAAAAGTCTGGAGTTGTAATAAGTTTAAAAAAATGAAGTGCCTTTGTAACAGATGAGTTTTCGTCCGAAACACTGATACTTCGAAAGAGATTGTCCAGTTCGTACACGAAGTGCATCCAGTTTTTGCCGTAACCCTCTTTACTTTTTTGCACGTGCTATATGGGTGAAATGATGATACCATGCCAAGTTTCAACCTTTTCAGAGTTCATTTGTAGTGTTTTTCAATTTCAGGGCCATTTAGCTCAAAACAAATCAGTAAATGCATGAAAAATAACAAATGAAGGCACAAATGGTTGAAAGTTGACGACGTGGCTTTGAATGGTGCATAATGAACGCATAAAAAGTCTGGAGTTGTAAGTTTAAAAAAATGAAGTGCCTTTGTAACAGATGAGTTTTCGTCCGAAACCCTGATACTTCGAAAGAGATTGTCCAGTTTGTACACAAAGTGCATCCAGTTTTTGCCGTAACCCTCTCTAGTTTTTTGCACCTGCTATATGGGCGAAATGATGATACCATGCCAAGTTTCAACCTTTTTAGAGTTCATTTGTAGTGCTTTTGAATTTCAGGGTCATTTAGCTCAAAACAAATCAGTAAATGCATGAAAAATACCAAATGAAGGCACAAAGGGTTGAAAATTGAAGACGTGGCTTTGAATGGTGCATAATGAACACATAAAAAGTCTGGAGTTGTAATAAGTTTAAAAAAATGAAGTGCCTTTTGTAACAGATGAGTTTTCGTCCGAAACCCTGATACTTCGAAAGAGAGTGTCCAAGTTGTACACGAAGTGCATCCAGTTTTTGCCGTAACCCTCTCTACTTTTTTGCACATGCTATGTGGGTGAGATGATGATACCATGCCAAGTTTCAACCTTTTGAGAGTTCATTTGTAGTGCTTTTCAATTTCAGGGTCATTTAGCTCAAAACAAATCAGTAAATGCATGAAAATAGCAAATGAAGGCACAAAGGGTTGAAAGTTGACGGCGTGGCTTTGAATGGTGCATAATGAACGCACAAAAGTCTGGAGTTGTAATAAGTTTAAAAAAATGAAGTGCCTTTTGTAACAGATGAGTTTTCGTCCGAAACCCTGATACTTCGAAAGAGAGTGTCCAGTTTGTACACGAAGTGCATCCAGTTTTTGCCGTAACCCTCTCTACTTTTTTGCACATGCTATGTGGGTGAAATGATGATACCATGCCAAGTTTGAACCTTTTCAGAGTTCATTTGTAGTGTTTTTCAATTTCAGGGTCATTTAGCTCAAAACAAATCAGTAAATGCATGAAAATAGCAAATGAAGGCACAAAGGGTTGAAAGTTGACGACGTGGCTTTGAATGGTGCATAATGAACGCACAAAAAGTCTGGAGTTGTAATAAGTTTAAAAAAATGAAGTGCCTTTGTAACAGATGAGTTTTCGTCCGAAACCCTGATACTCCGAAAGAGATTGTCCAGTTCGTACACGAAGTGCATCCAGTTTTTGCCGTAACCCTCTCTATTTTTTTATACGTGCTATGTAGGTGAAATGATGATACCATGCCAAGTTTCAACCTTTTTAGGGTTCATTTGTAGTGCTTTTCAATTTCAGGGTCATTTAGTTCAAAACAAATCAGTAAATGCATGAAAAACAGCAAATGAAGGCACAAAGGGTTGAAAGTTGACGACGTGGCTTTGAATGGTGCATAATGAACGCACAAAAAGTCTGGAGTTGTAATAAGTTTAAAAAATGAAGTGCCTTTTTAATAGATGAGTTTTCATCCGAAATCCTCATACTTCGAAAGAGAGTGTCCAGCTTGTACACGAAGTGCATGCAGTTTTTGCTGTAACCCTCTCTACTTTTTTGCACATGCTATGTGGGTGAAATGATGATACCATGCCAAATTTCAACCTTTTCAGAGTTCATTTGTAGTGCTTTTCAATTTCAGGGTCATTTAGCTCAAAACAAATCAGTAAATGCATGAAAAATAGCAAATGATGTGAGAAAGGGTTGAAAGTTGATGACGTGGCTTTGAATGGTGCATACTGAACGCAAATGAAGTGCCGGTGTAACAGATGAGTTTTCGTCCGTGTAAACATGTAAAAATATACATCAAAAATACATTGATCGTCAATCATCTTTTTGTGTAGAATCTGAATTGTCAATAGGAATCTTCCCCGGTTTATTGCATCCACAGATCCTACACATTGAGTTCAATGAAGACCAAGTAGTTGTGATAGTATGAGAAGTAACATATTTAAGGTGGTAAAACCCTGTTAGCGGAGCGAGGTGGGACTAAAAAACCGTTGCACGGTGAATCAACTAAGAAACTTTAGTACCGGTTGGTGGCATGAACCGGTACTAAAGGGGTTGGTGGGGCCCCAGCCCGCCAACAGCCTGCCACAGCCTCTTTAGTACCGGTTCGTGGTATGAACCGGTACTAAACGTTCACCATGAACCGGTACTAATGAGTGCCGCCCGCCTAGCCGTTTGAACCGGCACTAATGGTCACATTAGTGCCGGTTCAACTACAAAGCGGGACTAATATATTCACGTTAGGCCATTTTTCTACTAGTGTATGTTTGAATGCAAAAGCAATGCAAAAATGAGCTATTTGCTGAAATAGGACGGCCAGCCGGCCACGCCGTCACATGTGGGTCGACGCGTTGGGCGCACTATCGACGCAAATCTAAAATAGTGCGGACGCCGGGCGGGCGGCCGACCCAAACGGACAAAATCGTCGTCCGTTTAGGTCGGCCCGTTGGAGTTGCTCTTACAGTTGAATATAAGTTGGTATGCTACAAAGATCACAGTCTCATCTTCTCTTCGTAATATCGTACCTGCAGCCGCCATCACTAGGTGAAAAACGAGCCATGGATGAAAAGGATGAGATCTATGATTAAAGTTCACCGACACATGCCTAGCCTCATGTGGCCCAGGCACGCCCCCATATTATGCGGGCCGCCCCGGCAGCAGCCACGTTGGTCCGCGTAGAATTTATCAGGTCATGCCGGCACGTTGGTCCGCGAGAGGCATGGCCGCGGGCCACGATGCCGGCACAGCCCGATTATATGTGTGCCGGGCCTCGGGCCAGCCGGGCACGCGGGCTATGGGGCTGGCACGCCTTGACCAGCCCATTTGGCCACCTTTGGCCCTTCTTCCTCGTCTTCCCCAAGCGAATTGCTAACCTAGCCCAGCCCTCTTTCGTTCGCACACCCCCGCCGCCAACCTCCAGCTCCGGCTCGCGAGACACCGCCACCACCCTCCCGCTAACCAGCCACAGCCTCCCCAACGCCCCTGAGCGCGCTGCCACCCTGCGTCCCCTGACCATCGCGCCATCGTTCTCCGACCTCCTGCCAGTCACCGCCGTCGAAACCAACCACGTCGCCTCCCTGACCAAGACCACGACGCCGCCGCCCCTCAGCACGCGGAACGAGACACTCGTCGGTTGAATTTGCGCCGCCCCAGTGCAGTCCAGCCCCAATACTGCATCGATCTATCTATTGTGCTCCCGTCCGCACCGGCAGTGGCGACGATGAAGATGTCAGTACTCATTTGCTGTTTAAAATTTCAGTGCCATGGCAATCTCGTAGCTGTAAACTGCTCTCTCTGTTGTGCAATCCCTTGCAAAACTAAGTTTAGTACATAATGGTCCCTGAGCGATGATCCTATCGCAGAGGAATTAGTTGGTTTGATTGGGAATTTATGCAGATAAATTGCTGGGACTGACATATTGTCCTATCCTAGTTCTGTTTCGCGTTAGTGTTTAGTCCCAGTTCTCGATCTTCATAGCTAGACGCTGAATAATTTAAAATCTGAATCTTCATTATCTATCAGCTGTCTTTGTAATCTGGAGTTCTGAATATCCAAAGCTCTTTATTGTTCTGTAGTGAGAAAGCAAATGCAGGACATCTCACCAACTTCGAAGTTCTCGACTTCTTACGGAAAAGAGGTGCAAAAACTGATCCGATGGGATGTTTGGGGGCCGTTGCTGCATCAGAGTGTAAGGTATATGTTGTTTCTCTGGTGCTTGACCCAATGTGTATGCTCAATAACCTTGTTTGATACGTGTCCCTTTTTTATGCTTAAACTGGTCCCATGTTTATTGTTGTGACAAACAGGTATACGAGTACCTCCTGAAAACTCCTGCTTGCAATCAGACAAGGGAATCAGTTACTGAATTTGCAAGCACATGTGAGGGTTTCAAGCTTACTGATGCTGACAAGCAAAACATAATCAATTGGAGGCCAACCTCAGCAGCTGATGTTTATGCGGTATTGCCATGTTTATTTTGCTGATCTTAAGATTCCCGTTAGTATGCTATCTACGTTAGCTGATAGGGGCACAAACCAAGATATGTAGATATAATATACTGATACTTTGGACCATTTGTGACATCTTGAATAGAAGTGTCTTTTGTTATGATATTTAGTTTTCTTATCCCTCATCGTGATGAGAGATTAAACTCAAGACTCAACATTGGCCAGCTTTGACTGATTTCTGAAATAGTGGTGCAAATATATTTTGGTAGCAATGATGCATTTTTCAGAAATGTGTGGTTACATATCTACCTGATTTATCGCTAAGAAATCTAAGTTATCTCAACGTTGGATGTTTATTATTATATATGGATTCTGGCATCTGTAGGTCATCTGTTTATCTTTAATCGTTGAATTAAACTAGTATAGAATATAGATGAGCTCTGTTCTTTGGGCTTGGGTGTGTTCCTGTACTTTCGCATGTATAGATGTGCATGCAAAATCTTATTGGCAAATGTTTTGGGTACCAAACTACTGTAAGACCTTAAGCCACTCGTTGATCCCTGTTATAAAACATTACGCTATCACAGAATGAAATTGGTTTTCTTGTCCAGAGATTTTGAGAGAATCGTTGGGTGTTGTAGTCCGTCATCTGTTCACAAACAAGTACCACAGCTGTTTTGTTGGCTCACCTCCCACCTTCTCGAGGTTTTAGGTTAAGACCTCATTCATCTAATTTGGTCCATTGTCCATTGCAGATGGTGGAGGAGTGTGGGAAAAGATTTTGCAAGGACGAGCGAGGAGTGCCGCAGGATGAAGAGGACCGTGCCAAGGAACTTGTGGCTCTTGTAAACGAGATTTTTCCAGCACCACCTGCAAAGCCAAAGGATGAGGTGGATATGAAGCCAGAGGATGAAGTGGATGCGAAGCCAGAGGATGAAGTGGATGTGGATATGAAGGACAGCTGAAAGGGTTTGGTTCTGCTATATATATAAAGGGTTTGTTTCTTGACGAGGGATAGACTTTCGCATCGACCTGTAGCTTATCTATGCATCTGCATACATGTTCTGGGTAACTGCTTGTGGTGGCAGAAGGCCAATATTGTTTGAGACATCAATGTCAGAAACAACAAATTGACCTATGAGCTTCAATCGCAGTTTTGAGGTTCTCTTCGTCCTTGCTGGAAACGAAAATGAAGTCGAGGACTCGACATTTCCTTTACATGTAAACTCGAATTTCCAGATTTATCGCAACACATATATCTGGCTGGGTGCTCCAACAAGCTGCCCAAACGGCAAAGCTTGGAAGCAGGAGTAGCAGGCACCTGTAACTGATTGCTTTAAACCGGGGGTCCTCCAACTCCAACTCCAGCCTAAGGCCTAAGATCATCTGCAGCCGGACCTGACTAATCCGACCACTCAAACACTCGCGGACCTGCCGGCCGGGTTTGCGTACTGACTAGTCACGCCTCAAATAGCACGTTCCAAATTTGGGATATCTCAAATTCATATTATTACATGCAACGTAAACCGATTTTTAAGCGGAGCTTGTCTGGCTCTGTCGTGATCATGTCCGGCCGCCAGCTACGCTCTCATAGCTCACGGGACACGAGCCAGCTCACGGGACTCAAGGCGCCATCGTCTCCCATGCCCTACTATTTCTCGTCGGAGCCGGAACCCTGACGGTGCCGGTGGACGTCAGATTGATGATGGATCCGTCGTGGGACGAGCCAGCGACACGGGGCGCCGGAGAATGCGACTCCGCCTCACCGACGTCCACCGCCACGAGGCCTGTCGTCCCCTCCCGTGCCCGCTGCCTCGCATGGAGGACAAGTTGCGCCATGTTTGCATCAGATAACGCCCACGATGAGTCTTGCTGCATCGCGCGTCAATGTTTTGTGCGACCGCCACCGCGTTCGGATGCCAGACGAACCACACAGCTTCCGATGAGGCAACAACGGTACACCTAGCGCCGGATCCATGCGCCATTTGGGCGTATGCAATGGATTCCCGACGGAAGGAGTCCGCGCGCTGCCTCGCACGGGCCTCCTCTCGGGAGCGACGGAGCGCAAGCCGGACGGCCATCTTCTCCTCGGGGCCGCGTGGGATGAGCTCGGGGTCGATAGGTCTGGAGGTGAAGGATATGGATCCGCTGTCCGCCACGCCGGAGATTGCTGGATGGGAGCTTGGGTGGCGGAGGGGTGTGGAGTGAAGTGGGTAGGGTTTGGTCCGGCGAGCGGATGGAGAGGAATAATCGTCGGCCGGTCCGACATGATGGACGCGCCCGGACGCTTCCACATCCACGTCACGTTTGGACTGAATATGAGAGATGCCGGTCAGCCCAGGCGTTTTGAGGCGCCCGCCTGAATCAAATTTTCGCGACCGGGCCGTCCGCCCGGACGTTTGAGACGGGTTTGACGTGTTCGGCTGTAGGTGCTCTGAACCAACTCATCCATTGTGGACGAACACGATGTACAACATCGTCAATCCCGTATCGCGGTAGGATATGACGACCGTTTTCGCCTGAAACTTTCCCAACACGAAGCAGCAGCATCCCTAGTTCCCTACCTACCCTCGGGCCCCAGATCATCAGAAGCTAAGGCCTTGTACAATGCAAAGTGCTTAAGGGTGGTGCTTAGAGAAATAAATCACGCTTTCCTTAAGCACCGATGCTTATTTGTACAGGATAAACGCTTAACTAAGCGTCTCTCATGTAAAAATAGGCGCCGGTGCTTAAAAAAACTCGATTTATTTTTTTAAACACCTCCCTAAACATCTTTCATTATACAAGGCCTTAAGCCATAAGCTTGGCCCTGATGGGATGGGGTGGGCGCACAAACAAAAGCCGGCCGATCGTCGAGCAACGGGCCTCACCATATATTCTCTGTCCCCCCTATCTTCTTCAAGACTTGTACTCGAGCAATCGGAGGCTGGGCGCCACCACTATCAACAGAAACAACAGTAGCGGAATCGCGGAACAAAAGAGAGCAGCAGCACGGACCCGTACGCTTCCTTGTTTCGACGTCCAGGACCAGGAGGGAAAGTTGGTTTTGATCCGCGTGCGTGCGTGCGTTTAACCGATGAGCACGCGCGTGGCTGGTTAGAGCATGGTTAATAGTATAGCCAGCTGCTGGCTATAAGCTAGTGCCATGTCATCTACATCCCATCTTATAGCCAACATGTATAATAGTACATCAAAAAAGTGTATTACTTTTTTATTATGTGACCCACCTTTCATTTTCATAAAGTGCCTAGGAGCACGTGCTAGAGCTGGCTCTTCACGAAGAGCCCGCTTACCTTCTCTCTTCTCTTCTCTTTCCTCCAACTAAACAGAAATATACTAGTTTATTTCTTATAGTCCGCTGACTCAGTTCTATTATACTTGCTCTTATTGCGTCTTGGCGATCGGCCATGCCGGGCGGCCGGAAGTGGCTGCTTTTTTTCCTTTCTTTCCCGAAGAGGAGCTGTGGAGACAAAGCATAAGGTTTGACCGCTATAGCCTAGAGCATGTTCCTGCATTTTTTTTTCAAAATGGAGGCAAAATAATTCCCTTATCGATTAATTAAGAAGAAGAGAATTGCCCAGTTAATTTACTGTTCCCGCTGTTGAGTATATGTGTTGTGCATATCTGTGTATTGGGTCCATCTCTTAGTTCTTTGTATAGTTGAGGTCGTGGTCCACCTCTTGTACATCATATATACGTGTCTTTGCACATGAGCAATACATCGTGCAATTTCCACAACATACATGGTATCAGCTTTTTAGGTTACGACCTCGCTTCCGCCTTGCCGCCGCCGCCGCCATCCTAGCCGCCGCCGCCCGCGCCCCTGTCGTGCCCGCTGCCTAAACCTAGCCGCGTCGCCGTTGTAGCTTTCCTAGCTCCCGTCGCCGCTCTTGCCTACTCGCCCGCGCGCCGTACGTACTGCTGCTGCCTCCATCTACCTGATCCCATCTAGCTAGCTTGTGCGTATCCAGCTCGTCTGCTTCGCTGCTGCTCATCTTGCTGCTCCGTGCCCCCGCCAAACCCTAGCCTCCACGGGCCGCCACACCACTCTTTTCCATCCATCGCCATGTCGTCCATCACCTCGTCCGGCTTCACCATCAACTCCAACTCGTTTGCCGACGCCAACCCTCCCGACGTGAACGACATCCGCAACCTCAACATCTTCGAGCGGGTGCCGGTTCGTCCCTCCCAGACTTTCTCCTCCTACTATACGTGGAAGACGTATTTTTTCCTCATATTTTGGGAGTATCATCTCATCGACCACGTGGACGGCACCTCGACTCCAGCCTCGTCCCCAAGTTTCATGACTAGTCCACCATCGACACCACGATCATCCGCTGGTTCTTCGTCACCATCTCGCCGGACCTCTTCCAAACGGTCGTGCAGGACGGTGATGACGCCCGCGCCGTGTGGACCAAGCTGGACGGGCTCTTCACCGACAACCAGCTCCAGTGTCGTGTTTTTTTGCCGCAAGAGTTTTTTGGGTGTCACCAGGACAACACCTCCGTCGACGACTATTGTCATTGCCTGAAGACTCTCGCTCACGAGCTCCGCAATATTGGCGCGAAGATCGATGATGATCTCCTCCTCAGCACGCTCACCGCCGGGCTCAACGAGAACTTCGGCAACGCCGCGGCGAACCTCAGCCTCATCCCCAACCCGTCCTTCGCCAAGTTCGTTGCGTACCTTCGCTTGGAGGAGCGGCAGATGAAGCAGGTGAAGGCGCGGGCCATCCACACCGCTCTCGCCACCGGCACCACCCGCGGCGGGTCCTCGGCGCCTCCCGCCGTAGCGCCACCCGGTGCCCCAGCAGCCGGGGTTGCTCCCGCTGCCTTATGGCCCGCCCGCCCCTCCCGCCGAACGGCGCCGTGGGGGCCGGCACGGTGGGGGCTGCCACGGCGGTCAGCAGCAGCAGCCGCAGGGCACCGGCCCGCCCCGTCAGCAGCAGCAGTAGTTCCAGGTGCCCCCACCGGCTACAACTCGTGGACCGGTGTTGTTCATGCCTACACCATGCCGGTTCCACGGGCCCCTGCACCGACCCTTCTCGTGCCGCGCCCGCCGGCGCACCAGGCGTACTACGCGGCTCCGTAGCCGTACGAAGGATACCCACCGCCGCAGCTGAGCGGCGGCTACGGTGTCCCTGCGGCCCCGCCGCCGCCCTCGCCGGCCCTGCCGCCGGCGCCTTGGGATCCGGCGCTCCTCGCCGCACTGCACACCGCGCCTACGCCGAAAAACTACACTGGAGGCGGTGATTGGTACATGGACACCGGGGCTACGGCTCACATGGTTTCTCATCCTGGTAATCTTGCCTCCTTCACTCTCGTCACCACCGACCGCCGTATCATTGTCGGCGATGGTTCCACACTCCCTATCACACATGTCGGGCACACTCCCTATCACACATGTCGGACAGCCCCGACGAGATCTATCCGGTGCATCCGTCATCCACCTCTACCACCGCACCGGTTGCTCTCTCCGCTGGCGTCGATCTCTGGCACGCTCGTTTGGGTCATCCCAACCCTGTCACACTTCGTCATATTCTTAGGAGTTTCAGTTTCAGTTGTAATAAGATAGAGGATCACACCTGTCATGCCTGTTGTGTCGGGAAACATGTTCGCCTCCCGTTTAATAACTCCACCACCATAGCTTCTTTTCCTTTTCAGTTGATTCATAGCGATGTGTGGACCTCTCCTGTTCCTAGTAATTCGGGCTATTTATATTATCTGGTTATCCTTGATGATTATTCTCACTATGTGTGAACTTTTCCTTTGCGACGAAAGTCGGATGCACTATCCACTTTGACGGCTTTTTACTCCTATGTCAGCACGCAGTTTGGGCGTCCCATTCTTTCTCTTCAGACTGACAATGGAGAAGAGTTCAACAACCTTGCTTTCCGCACTTCTCTGTCGCACCACGGCATAGTTTTTCGTCTCACATGCCCGTATACTTCACAGCAGAACGGTCGAGCCGAACGCGTCCTTCGCAATCTGAACGACTGCGTTCGCACGCTCCTGTTCCATGCTAACGTGCCGCCTCGTTTCTGGCCGGATGCACTTGCTACTGCTTCACTTGTCCTTAACCTTTGACCCTGCCGCCTACGGTGGAACTATGCACCTCACCATCTTCTCTTTGGTACGCCCCGTCCTATGATGGCTTGCGTATTTTCGGGTGCCTTTGCTATCCTAGCACTGCCGACACCGCTCCACACAAACTTGCACCCCGTTCTGTCGCTTGCATCTTCATCGGCTACCCCTCTAACTCCAAGGGCTACCGGTGCTACGATCCAGTCTCCCACTGTGTGTTCACTTCCCGGCACGTTTAGTTTGATAGCACGTGTTTCCGTTTCAGCAGGTACCCCCGGCTATCCCTCCCGCCACTGATGACGCGGGCTCCTCGACGCCTGATTGCTACTACGCAACTTTATACTTGTAGACTCGTGTTGGGCCTCCAAGCGCAGAGTTTTGTAGGACAATAATAATTTTCCCTCAAGTGAATGACCTAAGGTTTATCAATCTGTGGGAGGTGTAGGATGAAGATAGTCTCTCTCAAACGACCCTGCAACAAAATACAAGAAATCTCTTGTGTCCCCAACACACCCAATACAATAGCAAATTGTATAGGTGCACTAGTTCGACGAAGAGATGGTGATAAAAGTGTAATATTGATGGTAGAAATATATTTTTATAATCTGAATAAATAAAAACAGCAAGGTAACAAATAGTAAACGGGCAGAAAATAGTATTGCAATGCTTGAAAATGAGGCCTAGGGTCCGTACTTTCACTAGTGCAATCTCTCAACAATGCTAATATAATTGGATCATATAACCACCCCTCAAAGTGCAACGAAGAATCACTCCAAAGTTCCTATATAGCGGAGAACATAAGATGGAATTGTTTTTAGGGTACGAAACCACCTCAAAACTATTCTTTCCGATCAATCTATCCTAGAGTTCGTACTAAAATAACACGAAGCTTTCTTTCTGATTGATCTAACCAAGAGTTCGTACTAAAATAACACCAAAGCAAATTCAGATTCATAATATTCAATCCAACACAAAGAACTTCAAAGAGTGCCCCAAGATTTCTACCGGAGAAACAAAGACAAGAACGTGCATCAACCCCTATGCATAGATTACCCCAATGTCACCTCCGGAATCCGTGAGTTGAGTGCCAAAACATATATCAAGTGAATCAATACAATACCCCATTGTCACCACGAGTATTCAATTGCAAGACACATATCAAGTGTTCTCAAATCCATAAAAGTATTCAATCCGATAACAATGAAATCTCAAAGGAAAAAACTCAATTCATCACAACAAGATAGAGAGCCGGGAAAACACCATATGACCCGACTATATTAACAAAGCCCGCGATACATCAAGATCGTGACATCTCAAGAACACGAGAGAGAGAGAGAGAGATTAAACACATAGATACTGGTACAAACCCTCAGCCCCGAGGGTGGACTACTCCCTCCTCATCATGGTGTACACTCACAAACACATTAGTGCCTTAGTGATTTTGGTGTATTGAAGACTTATAGGTTAAGGAACTAATGTGTTTGTGAGTGTACACATGTCTATAAGTCTATGAGGAGTTTGATATTTACAGAGAAAGTCGACCCCTAAAAATGAATGTCTTCGACTGAAGACTTCGGATTTCTAAAGGCTTTCTGAAGACTTTGAAAGTGAAGAAATTGGTGTGACCATGAAGACTTGGTATTCATATGAGGAACATGAAGCGTGAAGACTTTTGTTTTCGTAGTTTCATTTTCTATTTCTTGAGTCATAGGAAACACCGTACTGTTAAAGGGGGTCGAGGAAAAGCTAAGGAAAAATTTCCAAGTGATGCTCATCTCAAAATCCTACACCTACCAATCCCTTCGAGTAAAGCCATTGGAAATCTCATGCAGCTCAGTCAATTTCTTCAGTGACAGAGACGAAGTTCTTCTAGTCTCTGAGGAATTTGTTCTGACTGAGGAGTTAGGAATTCGCCAGTGCGGATTGCCTACAAGTAAGGAATATGATAGCCCTGAGGAACTTGATAGTCAAATTTCCGACCGTTGTTGTGCTATGTGCCAGCTGTCCCAAAATATCTTACCCACCTAACGGTCATATCATTGAAGGGCATTTATGTCTTATCATGTCGGGTTGCTCCCTAGGCTATAAATAGCCTCCCCCTACAACCACTAGCTGGTTGGCTGCTCTGAGAGAAACTGACACTTGTCATTTGAGAGCATCCCATCCTCCGAGGACTTTGAGCGAAAATCATCAAGTGAGGAAAACCCAAACCGAAACACCTACAAACCCAAAGTGATTGAGCATCACTGAAGAGATTGATCCTGCGTGGATCCGACGCTTGTTACCTTTGAAGACTGTGCATCTTCTAGACGGTTAGGCGTCATGGTCTGAGCATCCAATAGGAAAGTGTGGATCGCCGAGTGACCGAGTTTGTGAAGGTTTGGAAGTCACCTGAAGACTTACCACGAGTGATTGGGCGAGGTCTGTGTGACCTTAGCTCAAGGAGAATACGGTGAGGACTGTGTGTCCTCAGGTTTAAATACCTAGCCGCTCCAACCAGACGTACAACTGTCACAGCAGTTGGAACTGATCTACCAAATTATTGTCTTCACCAAGCCTACTAGTTCTATTTCCTCAACCCTTCCATTTCCTCATTACTGTGTTGTGTGCTTATTCATATCTGTTTGAAGACTTTGACTGAAGACTTCCTCAATTTCCTCAGTTCAATTTCTTCAGTCTGTTTGTTTTCATCCTGTTTTATCCTGTGCTTACGCTTCCTGTACTCTGTGTCTGTTTTCATTTCATCATGATGTCCATGTTTATGTTATGTCATGTATGCATCTGAGTACTTATTCCACTGCAAGTAGTTCTTCACTTAGGAATTTCCTCACCCTGAAATTCCTTAGTGAAGAATTCATAAAAATCGCCTATTCACCCCCCTCTAGTCAGACTTAACGCACTTTCAATTGGTATCAGAGCAAGGTACTCCCTTGTTCTGTGTGATTTTGGTTTAACCGCCTGGAGTTTTAGTTATGTCGACCGCAGGTATGATCAAGGTCTCTGCTGGGTGTCCTACCTTTGATGGGGCGGACTACCCTACTGGAAGAATAAGATGCGAATGCATCTTGAGGCAATTGATAACGATCTCTGGTATGTTGTGGAAAATGGTGTTCCCTCTGTCACTCCTACCATCAACGCTGCTGACGTGAAGAGATTCAAGCAACTCGACTCTCAAGCAAAGAACATCATATGTGGCCATCTGAGCAAAGGGCAGTATGGCAGAGTGAGTGCTTTGGAGACAGCTAAGCTTATCTGGGATAGGCTTTCCAAGGTCAATGAAGGAGTCCCAACACAGCGTGACTCTCGAGTTGACGTTCTTCGCAATCTCTTCAACCGTTTCAAAAGACTCGACAATGAAAATGTTCAGCAAACCTTCGATCGCCTCACTGACATCTCAAATGAGCTTCAAGCACTTGGTGCCACTGACATCACCGACCATGAGGTGGTGAAGAAATTGCTGAGATCGCTTGATTCCTCATTTGACACTCTGGCACTGATGATACAAGAACGTGGAGACTACAAGTCACTTGATCCCGCTGATATCCCTGAAAGGCTAAACACTCATGAGTTCCCGCTTGCTGAGAAGAGGGATCTCTATGGACCGAGCTATGGCAGATCACGCGCTCTGAAGGCCAAGGCAGTGTCTGAATCTGAAGGTGAAGATTCTGGTAGCAGCCTTGGTGATCCTGAAGAACTGAGCCAGGAGCTAGCAATGCTCGTGAAGAAATTCCAGAAGTTCTCAAGGCATGGTCGCTTTGCAAAATCCTCAAGAAGTGATGATTCCTCATCCCGTGACTACAAGAAGAGGCTATGCCACAAATGCAAGAAACTTGGTCACTACATTCAAGACTGTCCTCAGTGGGAAAAGGAATCAAAGAAGAAGAAATACAAGGATTACAGTTCTGATGACTCAAAGAAGAAGAAGAAATCTTCAAAGTCTTCATCATCAAAATCCTCGAAGTCTTCTTCACACAAGAAAAGTAGCTCTAAGAAGGCTCGGGCATTCATTGGCAAGGAAATGGACTCTGAAGCTGAATCTGAGGAACATGAGGAAGAGGAGGCATCTGAGGAGTCAGAATCTGGTGTGGCGAGCCTAGCCCTCGCTACTGCGTTCGTCAGCAAGTCCATCTTCAACTCTGAAGAAAATGGCTTCACCAACAAGGCTGACGAAGGCAATGATGACTATGCTCCCATCTATTGCTTCATGGCAAAGGGTGCCAAGGTACTCAAATATCACTTCTCTGAATCAAGTGAGGATGAATCTGATGAAAACCTCAAGCCTAGCTACTCTAAACTTGCTAAGATTGCTGTGAAACAACAAAAGGCTTTTGAAAAGGTTCAAAACATGCTAGAAAAAAGTGATGATATGTTGGGTGAAGAAATGGATCGCACTAAAACTTTGATTGAAAATCTTCAGAGACTTTAGTCCAAGTTTGACAATCTTCAAAGTCATCATAACACTCTCTTATCTGATCATGAGAAGCTTTCTTATGAATTTCTTCAAAGAAAGCAAGATCTTGAAAAGCTAAGGGAGAGTTATGAAGATCTTTAGAAGGAGCGTGATTCATTACTTGCTCAACAAATCAACGCTGCTCAGGAAGAATTCATTCCTCCATGTTTGAAGTGCATTGAACATGAATCTGCTAATTCTTCACCTGAATGTTCAAATGCTTCTAATGCTACAAATTCTTCACTTGTCTCTGCTATCACTAATTCCTCATCTGAGGATATTTGTAGTATCACTGACGATGCAGGGCTGAAGGAATTGTATATGACAGGCATGTACAAAAGCCTCAAAGGGCATCAGGCTCTTTGTGATGTGCTTAAAAAGCAGATCCTCAACAGGAACCCTAGGAAAGAGGGTATTGCCTTTGAGAGGAAACTCAATGCTGATGGAACATACTGGAAGCCTCAACAGTACCCCAAAACCTCATGGGTTGCTGCAAAGGGACCTCTAGTAGATCCATCTACTCTATCTGGCTTTACATGTGAATCTCCTCATTCTTCTGATGAGTCATTTGACTCAAACTATAAGATGTTCAAAAATCAGAATGGTGAAGTATTTGCTAGATATGTTGGCACTAACTGCAGGAACGGTTCTCCTATGAAGAAAATCTGGGTTCCCAAAAGGTGCCTTGAAAGTCTTCAGGTGAATGTCATCATGACACCACCTGTGAAGAATAGGAACCCCGGATCAAATTCTTCATATGGACCAAATTCTTCATATGGAT
Source organism: Triticum aestivum (assembly GCF_018294505.1). Classification (NCBI taxonomy): domain Eukaryota; kingdom Viridiplantae; phylum Streptophyta; class Magnoliopsida; order Poales; family Poaceae; genus Triticum; species Triticum aestivum. The sequence goes on from NC_057799.1 coordinate 533,615,247, forward strand.
CCAAGTCCTCATATGGACCGAATTCCTCACGTGGATCAAATTCCTCAAAAGGATCAAAGTCCTCATATGAACATCATCGTGCTAACGCCTCTGTTTCACAGGAAAAAACTAAGGGCTATGAATATGTGCATTATTCTTCTAACCATTATGTTCATAAGTCCTCGAAGAATTTCTCTGCTTATTCATATGCTTACCCTAACTCCTCTTATGTGAAACGAAGTGGACTGGCTTCTTTGCCACCCTTCTCTTATGGAGCTCGCAGAATGATGAACTCTTTGCCACCCCTTCAAATGTGGGTGGTGAAGAAAAGGAGCTAATCTCTTATGCAGGGTCAGGTCTCCAGACGAACTTAAACGTCTGAAGAATTTGCTGGAGACCTGAATATGCTTGAAAGGATGCAAGCTAATCATGAAGAAATGAATTTTCATTTCTCACGTCCTCATTCTGTTTTATCTGTTCCATTGCTTGATGAAATTGATCTGATGAATTTGATGTCATATTCTTCACTAATGAAGTATATGAGTTCGTAAGCTGCACTAATTCATCTGCAGGATGATCAACCCAAAGCCACAGAGTGGGTCCTCGATAGTGGATGTACAAATCACATGACTGGTGACAAGAATCTATTGGTGGAAGCTCCCTTATCTCTATCACATCTGAAGCATATCACCTACGCTGACAAAGGAAAAAGCAAGGTATTGGGTCTAGGTAAGGTTGCGATCTCAAAAGATCGACACATGGACAAAGTCATGCTTGTCGAGTCCTTAGGCTTCAACCTCATGTCAGTCTCAATGCTTTGTGATCTTGATATGGTTGTTATCTTTGGCAAGTATCGTTGTGTTGTGATCATGGAAGCTGACCATTCCAAAGTCTTCGAAGGCTTTAGGAGAGGAGATCTGTATATTGTTGATTTCTCTACAGGACCACAACCAGCTATATGTCTACTTGCAAAAGCTTCAGAAGGCTGGCTATGGCATCGACGACTTGGTCATGCTGGCATGAGGAACTTGCACACGCTCGCGAAGAAGAAGCATGTCATTGGCATTGAGAATGTCAAATTCCTCAAGGATCACTTGTGCGGAGCCTGTGAAGCTGGAAAGATGACCAAGGCCAAGCATCCCGCGAAGACTATCATTACTATCACTCGACCATTTGAATTGCTTCACATGGATCTCTTTGGTCCTAACCATTATTCTGCATTCACTAATGAAGCATCTCTATATGGCTTTGTTATTGTTGATGATTACTCTCGTTACACATGGGTGCATATTGTCACTTACAAACGTGAAGTGCAGGAAGTCTTCAAACGATTTTCCTCGAGGGCTTCAACCAACTTTGGTGTGAAGATCAAGCACATCAGAAGTGACAATGGAACTGAGTTCAAGAATACTGGTCTTGATGACTATCTTGATGAACTTGGTATTACTCATGAGTTATCTGCTCCTTATACTCCTCAGCAGAATGGCGTCGTGGAGCGCAAGAACAGGACTCTTGTTGAGATGGCTCGCACTATGCTTGATGAATACAAGACGCCTCGTCATTTCTGGATTGAGGCAATTGATACTGCATGCCACATCATCAACAGGGTATATCTTCACAAATTCTTCAAAAAGACTGCATATGAACTCCTCACTGACAAGAAACCCAATGTGAGTTATTTCAAAGTCTTCGGTGCTAAATGTTGGATTAGAGATCCTCATCACAATTCTAAATTTGCACCGAAAGCACATGAAGGTTTTATGCTTGGTTACGGAAAGGACTCGCACACCTACAGAGTCTTCAACAACGTTCACCACAAAGTTGTTGAAACTGTAGATGTGCGGTTCGGTGAAACTAATGGCTCGCAAAGAGAGCACCTACCTCCTGTGCTAGATGAAAAGTCACCTGAGGAAACCATCAAGTTCAAGGCTACTGAGGATGTCATTCCTACCGAAGAATCTGCTGAAGAAGTCATTCCAAAACATGAAGAACATCATGCTGATGCACCTGAGGAAAATGGTGCTGAAGAAAATGCTGATCCAATTCCTCGACGACAACCCGCTCATCCTCGCGTTGCAAATGAAGTGCAGATTGAGAAAATCATCGGTGACATCAACGCACCAGGTATTCTCACACGCTCAAAAGCTTCACATTTGTCTAACTTTTGTGGGCACTTTGCTTTCATCTCTACCACAGAGCCCACTAAGGTAGATGAAGCATTTCTAGAGCCTGAGTGGATTCAAGCTATGCAAGAGGAATTACATCAATTCGAGCTCAACAACGTCTGGGAACTGGTCAAACGTCCAGACCCTCGCAAGCACAATATCATTGGCACAAAGTGGATCTACCGCAACAAGCAAGATGAAAATGGCCTTGTGGTGAGGAATAAGGCACGGCTTGTAGCTCAAGGCTACACATAAGTTGAAGGAATTGATTTCGATGAAACTTTTGCACCTGTTGCTAGACTTGAGGCTATTCGCATATTACTTGCTTATGCTAACCATCATAATATCATCTTATATCAAATGGATGTGAAAAGTGCATTCCTCAATGGTAAGCTTGAGGAAGAAGTATATGTCGCTCAACCCCCAGGTTTTGAAGATCCAAAGCATCCTGACAAAGTCTTCAGACTCAATAAGGCCCTCTATGGCCTCAAGCAGGCCCCTCGGGCGTGGTATGATACTTTGAAGGAATTCCTCATGAAGAAAGGCTTCAAACCCGGTTCACTTGACCCAACTCTTTTCACCAAACCTTATGATGATGAATTATTCGTGTGCCAAATATATGTTGATGATATTATCTTTGGCTGTACTGACCAACGTTACAGTGATGAATTTGCCTATATGATGAGTGAAGAATATCAAATGTCTATGATGGGAGAATTGAAATTCTTCTTAGGTCTTCAAATTCGTCAACAGCGCAATGGCATATTCATATCTCAGGAGAAATACCTCAAGGATGTATTGAGGAAATTCGGCATGCAAGATTGCAAAGGCGTCAAAATCCCTATGCCCACAAATGGCCATCTATGCACTGATGAAAATGGTATTGACTTCGATCAAAAGGTATACCGCTCCATGATTGGTTCTTTATTGTATTTATGTGCATCTAGGCCAGATATTATGCTTAGTGTTTGCATGTGTGCCCGATTTCAAGCTACACCGAAGGAATCACACCATAAGGCTGTGAAGCATATTCTTCGATATCTAGCTCACACACCAACACTTGGATTATGGTATCCCAAGGGCTCGGCTTTTGATCTCATTGGATATTCAGACTCTGACTATGCTGGTGATCGTGTGGACCGCAAGTCAACATCAGGCACATGCCATTTCCTCGGACGATCCTTGGTCTGTTGGTCCTCGAAGAAACAGAACTGCGTATCACTGTCTACTGCTGAAGCTGAGTACATTGCTGCTGGTTCTTGCTGTGCTCAATTGCTATGGATGAAGCAAACCCTCAAGGACTACGGCGTCAACATGAAGAATGTGCCTCTCTACTGTGACAATGAGAGTGCCATCAAGATTGCTCATAACCCAGTTCAGCACTCGAAGACAAAGCACATTCAGATTCGTCATCATTTTCTTCGTGATCATGTGTTGAAGGGCGACGTCTCTATTGAGCATGTGAAGACTGAAGAACAGCTAGCCGATATCTTCACAAAGCCCTTGGATGAGAAGATATTTAGCAAGTTGCGGTGTGAGCTAAATATCCTAGAATCTTCGGATGTCCTTTGAAAAGGACACACATCCTAACACTTATGCAAAATTGATGACTTAGATGTGCAACACACGAAGAAACGTTTTTCTTCAATCAATGAAGACGAACACTCTAAGTGTGAAGAAATTAACGAAGAATTTGATTCTCAAAGCCCTACGACAATTGTACGCGGTGTCTGAAATCATCATTCTTATACGGTGGGTCACGCCACCAACAAAAGTTGAAAATCCTCAATTTGAGTTTTTCTTCATTTTTGAAATTCCTCAGTTGTTCAATTTCTTCAACTTTTAGATGTCTTCACTCTTTCAGTTGTTGTTCTTCATTGGCTATATATATATGAGTTTATGTCCTCTACAACATTCACTTATTGCTATTTCTTCAAGTTGCTTTTTTTGCTAAGTGAATGTGATCGGACCCTTCCCCCTATATGCTAAACTCAACCCAGTCTGTTCACAAATTCTTCATATGCGTTCTATTTGAAACTCGTTCAAAATCTTCACTGTGTCCTTGTCAGCTGAAGAATTTGCGAACGAAACATTAAAATATTCTAATCTGAATTTTCGGCTTTTGCCGCTCAAACCGTTCCACATTCCACGATGGATTTATCTATTCACCCACGATCTCGCACGATCGCCACCTTTCAGTACGTGGGTGACACATGTCACGTGAATGAGAAGGGTCAGGGGCACGTTCGTCCATTTTCCTCGGACGAGCGGTTTTTCACCTCGGCTATAAATACCCCTCCCCTCCTCACTTCGTTTTTACTCCGCTCGATCTCACTCCCTCGCTCGAGCTCTCAAAACCTAGCGCCACCGCTACTTCCATCGTCGCCGGTGAGGAAGAGCTTCGCTGCCTCAACCTCGTCGCCGTCGTACTCGCGCCGGCCGCGGATTTCTTCACTCCGCTGCCGCCGTAGCTGTCTTCCTCTGCCAAGTTAGGGCGTGGAAGATCTGAACTGACGAACTTCTAAATCTACACTTCATAGTTCGTTGTGTTCTTCGTCAAGGGTAATTAAAAGTTACTTTCACTGCCCTTGTTGATTCTGATGATTTCTACAAAATCTTCAAAAGGTGTTTATTCTTCAAATCTTCACACACTAAACACCTCACACAACTTCTGTTCTTGATCTGTTTCCCTAAGCAACTTTTTTTCTTCAAGATTCCTCAATTGTGTGGATTTTGAATCTGTATAACTTTGGAACCTAAGTCAAAGAACGCTTAGTGAAATTCCTCAAGACACCACTGGTCAAATTCCGCAAACTTGTTTTTTTGCAAAAACTTCTGAGAACGCATATGACCTCCCCAAATTCTACACAACTATACTTTGTTCACAGGTACACATGTCCGCTGCTGAATCACTAGGTTCTCATCAACTTAACTCATTTGCAGCGTTCCTCGAAGAAAAGTTGCATACCTCTTCAGAGAACTCTATTGTTCAAAATCCTCAGCTCAAGAAAATGGCTGACAGCAAGAAACCTCAGAAGGGAGGCAAGAAACTGGAAGTCAACACATCGTTTGAGATTCCTGATGAAATCTATGCAGGGTATTGCACTCCTGATGAGGCCAAACATGGCAAGGAGACCAAGAATGAGCACAAAGTGCGCATACAGAGGATAGAGAGGAGATGGGCCAGAGAATGGAGGGAGTAGAGATATGTCACTCCTAAGTACATGAAGAAATTTGCTCTTCACCCTCCATGCCCAAGACCTCCATTGGCACCAGGCCAAGAAGCTGATCCTACCAGCCTCAAGCGTGGTGAGGACTATCCTGATGAATGGGCTAAACGGCAAGCCAAGCTAGCCAAAGTGGCTAAGGAAGCAGTGAGGAAATTCAATGAAGACTCTGCTTCTGGTGCCACTGCTGAGGCCTCTGCAAGCAAGCCTAAGAAGGTCATGCCCAAGAAGCATGCACACAAGCCCAGTGATTCTGCTTCAATGCCCTCACGGCCAAGCTCCTCAGCAATGCCCTCACGGCCCAGCTCATCAAAGCCCTCACGACCAATTCCTCAAGCTGATCCAATTCCTCAAATTGCAAAACCCTCAGCTCCTCCTTCCAAATCCTCAGCACCTGTGCATCTCGCCTCGTGCCAAAGAACAACAGGCATCTCTATTGCCTCAGGAGCCTCTGCAAGTTCTTCAGCTCCTCCGCATTCCTCAACTGGCCCCACTCTACTGAAGACTAAGGCCACTGCTGGACGAGGTTCTCGACCAAGTCCGCACAAGAAGCAGGTCGCCTTCCAAGTGCTGTCTGATGAAGACGAAGCTGATGACGAGGAACTCGCCGAAATCATCAGAGACAGACAGCAAAGGGCCGCTAGAGCCAAGGGTAGTGCTGTGCCACTTTTGTTGGATCCGAAGAAGATCCTGGATTTCATTGATCTATGGCACAAAGATCCAAACACCCCCTTGCCAGAATTGAATCTCACACCTGGCCAAAGTCATATGTTGTTGGCTTTCATTGCTGAAGAAAAATGGAAATTCGAGAAAGCCAGGAAGGTGAAGAAAGCTCAGTACAAGAGCGCTTCCTGAAGCAAAATGTGTTGAAGCTATCACCTGATGACATTATTGCTCTGCAAGCTGAAATCAAGAGTCTAAGTGATGAATTTGATTCATACCGTGCAGAATGGCTTGGAGCCAAAGTCAGATTCGTCAAATTGGCGAAGGGATTTACATACAATGTTGCTGCTCCAACGCACATTGAAATTCCTCAGGGTGAAGCATCTGCTCAACCTACTGAAGAACATGCCAGCACCGCTGATGAAAATCAGGCTGCTGATGAACTTGAGAGTACCAGGGCTGGTGACTGCATTCCAGCCGCTGAAGAAACTGCCAGGGCAACCACTAGTGTGCGCCTGAAGAACAAGTCAGGCCAGCTGAAGCTTCAACCGCTGTGCCTAAAGAAACTGACCATGCCAGGGCAACTGCATCAGTTGTGCCTGAAGAAAATGAACCAATTTCCTCTGCTCCTCCTGCACCTACACCAAGTCCAATTCTTCCTTCTACATCAGAAGCTAAGAAGACCAAGGCTGCGGAGCATGCATTAGTGAAGAAAAGGAAAGCATCAACTTCATCAGAATCCTCAGCTCCGAAGAAGATGAAGAAATTGACAAGCTCTTTTGAGAATGCAATTGATGCTGTTCCAGTCTCATGCATGCCATCAAAGGAACTCGTTCCCTTTGGTGAAGACTATGCGATCCCAAGCGGATCCGATGAAGATTTCCTTCTGCTGCTTCTTCAGAGCAGTTGGACGAAGAAATCGAAGTGGGTACAATCCCTTCAACCCAGTTGTCTCATCGCCCATGCCTCAGTTCACAGCTGAAGAGGCAGGCGTTGAAGAATTAAGTGAAGAAGATGAGGATGTGGACATTGGGAGCACAACACCAGTGATGAATGATGACTTTTGGGAAATTCAGCACCCCAATTCTCCTTTGTTCACTCCTCTGCAACAAATTCCTCAGTCCCCAGTGCATATTGAAGTTCAAATGGGCTCTGAAGAACCTCGCACCACTCCGTCCATTCATGAAGAATTCCAGCCACTAGTGCTGATGAACAAGCTGCTGAAGAATTGAAGAACCAGGCTGCAACTGAAGAAGAAACTGAAATTCCTCAGCCTGTGGTTCCTGAGATTGCGATTCCTGAGGTTGTGATGCAATTGACTGACACTCCTCAGCCCAAGCCAAAGGATCCTTTCTCCAAGAAGCAAAACTTCAAGGCTGATGACTTCTTCCACGAGCATGTGTTCTTCACGGATTACAACCCATATGACTCTGCTCGTCTTAGAAGGAAGCGTTTCTGGACTGCCAGCCAAGCCAACTTCTATTCTTCGCTGCTTTTCAACAAGGACAAAGTCTTCGACCATGAGCATATTCCTCACGTGGACATGGAATCACTGCCTTGCTTCACGCCAGTCCTCAGCGTTCTTCACGATGCTGGACTGCTCAACTTCTGCACTGATATATGTGATTGGAATGAAGAACTAATTCTTCAGTTCTATGCAACGCTGCACATCACAGGAAATGCTGAAGATGTGAACTCTTGGGTATTGGACTGGATGACAGAAAATACTCACTTCAAAGCACCGGCCTCTGAATTGCTTCATGCCCTGCCTGTCAGTCCTCCCCTTGAAGGTGCTCGTTGTATATACCATGAACCTGAGCTTACAGATCACTACATGCAAGTGTTGATGAAGCCACTGAAGCCCGGTCAAGCCCCAAGGACCAAATTCCTCATGAAGGAATTATTGTATGTGCCTCGGACTGTCTATCACATTCTGACGAAGACTTTGAGTCCAATCAAAGGCCACGACTCAAATGATGAAGAGGTCGTTGGCAACATGAAGAATCTGCTCTTCAACATCATTCATGGCGTTCCTGTCAACTACAATGATTTCTTCATGAGGACTCTGGCCAATGTTGCATTATCTCCATTTGAGTTGAAGCCTTACGCTCCCTGGATTATGAGATTCCTCAGAACAAGGTCTTCACTCAACTACAAGGCTGACACACTCAACCATGGCAGCTACTTCCCCCATTGAAGTCCTCAAACGGACATTTTCCTCAGCTGATGAAAAGGGCAAGGCCACTGCTATTTTTGATGAAGGCATTCGTCCATTGGATGGTCGGTTCCGCAAAGCTGCATCTTACTCCACCAATGATGACTCTGCCACTCATGACTCTGCCGCCAATGCCTCAAAGCAAAATCCTCAAGGCACAACTCCAAGGGTGATGACTGATCGTGAGCTTCTCCTCAGTCTTCACCAGAAGGTCGATCGCAACCACAAATGGGTTAAGCGTCAGTTTGGTTCAATTCTTCACAACATGACTGCTACACACAATGCAGTGAAGAAGAACCACTACTACCTCCATGAAGTCTTCGGTCGCACCTGGGCTGTTCTGTCTCATCTTTATGGTGAAGAAGATCTGAAGCAAATGGGTCTCAAGCAGGACTTTGACTGGTCTCAGCCACCAGCGAAGAAATTCAAGAAAGTCAAAGTTCCTTCCTTGGTGGCCAGCTCATATTATTCATCGCGTGACACGGATGAACATGAAGATTTGGACGACACTGCGGCAGGCCCTACTACAACAACCGACCCCAACAATGCTGGCGCTCCTCCATCAACATGATATTCTTCAGGGGCGTTAGTCCTCATTTTTCGATCCCTTTTGGTCATTCGATGACAAAGGGGGAGAAATTTGAGTTAGTCTTCAAATGGGTCTCTATATATGGGCGTTTTTTGCTAAGTTACAACTCTCGTTCTTTTGAAGACTTTATTGGATCGAGTTGTAATCTTAAACCCGATGGTGGTCTAATACTTTTGATGTGTTCTTCTGCATGCTTATTCCTCATATATGTTAATGCACGCATGCTGAATTACATTAGTCACCATATTTCATCATGCATTTCAAATTCTTCATATCATATGTTAAATGCGTGTATGAATTACAAGATATAGGGGGAGATCTCCATGATTCTACTCTTCAAGTGTGCATTGCTTCAAAAGCAAATTCCTCACTATGCACATCTTCAGGGGGAGTTCTTCTATATCTTGCAATCAAATTCCTCAATATCAGTATTTACACTTCATATATTTTATACCCGTTGAAAACTTAACCTATATTGTCATCAATCACCAAAAAGGGGGAGATTGTAAGTGCATCTAGTGCCCCTTAGTGATTTTGGTGTATTGAAGACTTATAGGTTAAGGGACTAATGCGTTTGTGAGTGTACACAGGTCTATAAGTCTATGAGGAGTTTGATATTTACAGAGAAAGTCGACCCCTAAAAATGAATGTCTTCGACTGAAGACTTTGGATTTCTGAAGACTTTCTGAAGACTTTGAAAGTGAAGAAATTGGTGTGACCATGAAGACTTGGTATTCATGCGAGGAACATGAAGCGTGAAGACTTTTGTTTTCGTAGTTTCATTTTCTCTTTCTTGAGTCATAGGAAACACCGTACTGTTAAAGGGGGTCGAGGAAATACTAAGGAAAATTTCCAAGTGATGCTCATCTCAAAATCCTACACCTACCAATCCCTTCGAGTGAAGCCATTGGAAATCTCATACAGTTCAGTCAATTTCTTCAGTGACAGAGACGAAGTTCTTCTGGTCTCTGAGGAATTTGTTCTGACTGAGGAGTTAGGAATTCGCCAGTGCGGATTGCCTACAAGTGAGGAACATGATAGCCCTGAGGAATTTGATAGTCAAATTTCCGACCGTTGCTGTGCTATGCGCCAGCTGTCCCAAAATATCTACCCACCTAACGGTCATATCATTGAAGGGCATTTATGTCTTATCATGTCGGGCTGCTCCCTAGGCTATAAATAGCCGCCCCCTACAACCACTAGCTGGTTGGCTGCTCCGAGAGAAACTGACACTTGTCATTTGAGAGCATCCCATCCTCCGAGGACTTTGAGCGAAAATCATCAAGTGAGGAAAACCCAAACCCAAACACCTACAAACCCAAAGTGATTGAGCATCACTGAAGAGATTGATCCTGCGTGGATCCGACGCTTGTTACCTTTGAAGACTGTGCATCTTCCAGACGGTTAGGCGTCATGGTCTAGAGCATCCAAGAGGAAATTGTGGATCGCCGAGTGACCGAGTTTGTGAAGGTTTGGAAGTCACCTGAAGACTTACCACGAGTGATTGGGCGAGGTCTGTGTGACCTTAGCTCAAGGAGAATACGGTGAGGACTGTGTGTCCGGACTGTGTCCTCAGGTTTAAATACCTAGCCGCTCCAACCAGACGTACAACTGTCACAGCAGTTGGAACTGGTCTACCAAATCATTGTCTTCACCAAGCCTACTGGTTCTATTTCCTCAACTCTTCATTTCCTCATTACTGTGTTGTGTGCTTGTTCATATCTGTTTGAAGACTTTGACTGAAGACTTTCTCAATTTCCTCAGTTCAATTTCTTCAGTCTGTTTGTCTTCATCCTGTTTATCCTGTGTTTACGCTTTCTGTACTCTGTGCTTGTTTTCATTTCATCATGATGACCATGCTTATGTTCTGTTATGTTTGCATCTGAGTACTTATTCCGCTACATGTAGTTCATCACTTAGGAATTTCCTCACCCTGAAATTCCTCAGTGAAGAATTCATAAAAATCACCTATTCACCCCCCTCTAGTCGATTTAACGCACTTTCAGTTATAGTGGCAACCAATTCACATGTTAAGGTTCAAACAATGAACTCTCTTCAAACTCAACATCCTATGTTCTTAGTCACCAAGCAATTGCAATTCAACTTATTCAACAGAGTTTAAGTAAGAGCTCCACATACTCAACCATCATATAGTCTTCTATGATTGCTAACACTCACCGCATACACATGAGAAAAATGTTTCAACCAGACACATAGAAAGATAGGGGCTTATTGTTTTGCGTCCCAACGTATTCACCTCAAGGGTGATGTCAACAATAATAACTCATGCTACCCATATTCAACTGGACATATGTGCCTAGATCTTTCCTCACCACATGATGCTTGTCAAAAGAGAAAAATAAAAAGGAATAGAGAGAAAAACTTTGACTCTTTGCATAAAAGTAAATACCAAAAAGTAAAAGATAGACCCTTCGCAGAGGGAAGCAGAGGTTGCCATGCGCTTATTTGTTTGTATGCTCAACCCCTTAGTGCAAAAGAATGTCACGTTATATTGCCCCTTATGATAGCTACCTTTATTATGCAGTCCGTCGCTTTTATTGCTTTGCCATCACAAGTTCGTACAACGCTCAATTTTCTCTTACACTAAATGATCTAATACTTTTAGAAGCAATTTTTATTGCCTTATTGCATCGATGACAACTTACTTGAAGGATCTTGCTCAATCCTTAGGTAGGTATGGTGGACTCTTGAAAATAAGATTTGGGTTTAAGGGTTTTTGGATGCACAAGCAGTATCTCTATTTGGTGCGGAATTTTTGGCTAGCAAAGATGGGGGGCAAGCACCACATGTTGAAGGATCTATGACAATATAACTTCTATGTGAATATGAACAAACATAAATCATTACGTTGTCTTCCTTGTCCAACGTCAATAATTTTGGCATATAATATTTTGATGGGGGCTCACAATCACAAAAGATTTCCAGGATAGTGTATTTGCATGTGAAAGTTCTCTTCCTTATACTAATTATTCGTGAATTGCTTGTGTGACTAAAATTGTGATTGTAAAGCCTCAAAAGATTTCACTTTCTAAACCCAATGTGAAGCTACCACTAGGCATGATAAGATATCCACTTCATGACATTCAATTTATTCAACAATTTACTCATGGGATATAAGTGAAGCACAAGAGTAAATGACATAGAAAAGGGCTTCGTTGACGGGATGTGAATGCCGCTTACTTAGCCTCCTTGGCAACTATTTGAGGACTCTATTTTATTTAAAAAAAATTCAGATCTAAGTATTTTATTAAAACAACAAGTAAAACAAAAATAAAATGACATTCTAAGAATAGCGCAACTCATGTGAAGAAGCAAAAACTTAGGCTCAACCGATACTAACCGATAATTTTTGAAGAAGAAAGGTGGGATGCCTACCGGGGCATCCCCAAGCTTAGATGCTTGAGACTTCTTTAATATTATCTTGGGATGCCTTGGGAATCCCCAAGCTTTAGCTTTGGTGTCTCCTTAATTCTTCTCATATCACGGTTTTCCTAAATCTCAAAAGCTTCATCCTCACAAAACTCAACAAGAACTCGTGAGATAAGTTAGTATAAACTAATGCAAAAACCTTATCAATCTCTACTGTAGCAAATCACTAAAATTATTATTCAACATTGCATACTAAACGCCTCTGCATATTTAATACTCCTATCCTCAAATAGATTCATTAAACAAGCAAGCATATGCAAACAATGCAAACATAACAGCAATATGCCAAAACAGTACAGTCTGTAAAGAATGCAAGAGTATCAATACTTATTCAACTCCAAAAATTATGAAATTCTACCACACTGTAGAAAATTTATCAGAGCTTATTATGCAAAAAGTTTCAGCATTTTATCACATTCCTACTTTCCTCGGGAATTTTTGCAACATCGATAAACTTTCTGTTTTGAAACAGCAACATGTAGACTTGCAAAATAAGCATGGCAAAGGCTATACTTGACATTTTTATTGAAATAAAATATGCAAAACATTATTATAAATAACAGAAAGCAAATCCTAACAAAATAAAATGATGCTCCAAGCAAAACACATATCATGTGACGAATGAAAACATAGCTCCAAGTGAGGTTACGGATAATGTTGGAGACGAAAGAGGGGATGCCTTCCGGGGCATCCCCAAGCTTAGTTGCTTGGATCTTCCTTGAATATTACCTTGGGGTGCCTTATGCATCCCCAAGCTTAGGGTCTTGTCACTCCTTATTCTCCTCATATCGACATCTCACCCAAAACTTGAAAACTTCAATCACACAAAACTTAACGGAACTTTGTGAGATAGGTTAGTATGATAAAGAGCAAACCATTTCAGTTTTGGTACTGTAAAAGACAAGATTCATAATTGTTGTCACACAATTCCTACTGTAGCATATCATTAACATAATTTATATTGAGCAATATAAGCCATAGAAACTAGAAAGCAAGCAAACTATGCATTGAAAACAGAATCTGTCAAAAAAAGAACAGTCTGTAATGATCTGGATAACTACCATACTTATGCTACTCCAAAAATTCTGAAAAAATACGAAAACCTGGGTAATGCGTATATCTATCACCTGTAAAAAATTCAGATCAAAATCACGTTCCAGTGAATTTTCAAAATTCCTGGACTGAGCGCAAAAGTTTATGTTTTTGGACAGAATCAAGTCAACTATCATCCACACTATCCCAAAGGCTTTACTTGGTACTTTATTGAAACAAAAGCTATAAAACATGATTACTATAGTAGCTTAATCATGTTAACACACAAAAACAGTAGGGATAAATGTTGGTTTGTCTGCCAACAAGCGCTTTTCTTTAATGCCTTTTTAGCTAGGCATGATGATTTCAATGATGCTCACATAAAAGTAAAGAATTGAAACATAACGGGAGCATCATGAAGCATATGACTAGCACATTTAAGTCTAACCCACTTCCTATGCTTAAGGATTTTGTGATGAAACAATTTATGGGAACAAGAATCAACTAGCATAGGAAGGCAAAACAAGCACAACTTCAAGATTTTCAACACACAGAGAGGAAACTTGATATTGTTGCAACACCTACAAGCATATGTTCCTCTCTCATAGCAATTTTAAGTAGCATCATGAATGAATTAAACAATATAACTATCGCATAAATCATTCTTTTCATGATCTACAAGCATAAATTTTTTATTACTCTCCACATAAACAAATTTCTTCTCATCAATAGTGGTGGGAGCAAACTCAACAAAATAACTATCATGAGATTGAAAATTAAAATCATGATGACAAGTTTCATGGTTATCATTATTCAATCATCATGATTCAATATTGCATACATGTCATCACCATAATCATCATATATAGGAACTTTGTTGTCATAATCAATTGCAACCTCCTCCAAAATAGTGGATTCATCATTAAATAAAGTCATGACCTCTCCAAATCCACTTTCATCAATATAATCATCATAAATAGGAGGCATGCAATCATCATAACAAATTTTCTCATCAAAACTTGGGGGACTAAAAATATCATCTTCATCAAACATAGCATCTCCAAGCTTATGGCTTTGCATATCATTAGCATCATGGATATTCAAAGATTTCATACTAACAACATTGCAATCATGCTCATCATTCATGGATTCTATGCAAAACATCTTATATCATTCTTATTCTAACAATTGAGCAAAATTTTCCTTTCCAACATTTTCACAAAAGACATTATCAAGATGAATAATATGAGGCAACCTCAATTCCATTTTTTGTAATTTTCTTTTTGTAAACCAAACTAGTGATAAAACAAGAAACTAAAAGATTCGATTGCAAGATCTAAAGATATACCTTCAAGCACTCACCTCCCCGGCAACGGCGCCAGAAAAGAGCTTGATGCCTACTATGCAACTTTATTCTTGTAGACTCGTGTTGGGCTTCCAAGCGCAGAGTTTTGTAGGACAGCAGCAATTTTCCCTCAAGTGGATGACCTAAGGTTTATGAATCCGTGGGAGGCGTAGGATGAAGAAAGTCTCTCTCAAACGACCCTGCAACCAAATACAAGAAATCTCTTGTGTCCCCAACACACCCAATACAATAGCAAATTGTATAGGTGCACTACTTCGGCGAAGAGATGGTGATAAAAGTGTAATACTGATGGTAGAAATATATTTTTATAATCTGAATAAATAAAAACAGCAAGTTACAAATAGTAAACGGGCACAAAAACGGTATTGCAATGCTGGAAAATGAGGCCTAGGGTCCGTATTTTCACTAGTGCAATCTCTAAACAATGCTAATATAATTGGATCATATAACCACCCCTCAAAGTGCAACGAAGAATCACTCCAAAGTTCCTATCTAGCGGAGAACATAAGACGGAATTGTTTGTAGGGTACGAAACCACCTCAAAGCTATTCTTTCCGGTCAATCTATCCTAGAGTTCGTACTAAAATAACATGAAGCTATTCTTTCCGATCGATCTAACCAAGAGTTCGTACTAAAATAACACCAAAGCAAATTCAGATTCACAATATTCAATCCAACAGAAAGAACTTCAAAGAGTGCCCCAAGATTTCTACCGGAGAAACAAAGACAAGAACATGTATCAACCCCTATGCATAGATTACCCCAATGTCACCTCAAGAATCCGCGAGTTGAGTGCCAAAACATATATCAAGTGAATCAATACGATACCCCATTGTCACCACGAGTATTCAATTGCAAGACATATATCAAGTGTTTTGAAATCCATAAAGGTATTCAATTCGATAACAACGAAATCTCAAAGGGAAAAACTCAATTCATCACAACAAGATAGAGAGGGGAAAATACCATATGATCCGACTATATTAACAAAGCCCGCGATACATCTAAATCATGACATCTCAAGAACACGAGAGAGAGAGAGAGAGAGAGAGAGATTAAACACATAGCTACTGGTACAAACCCTCATCCCCGAGGGTGGACTACTCCCTCCTCATCGTGGTGGCCGCCAGGATGATGAAGATGGCCACCGAAGATGATTCCCCCTCCGGCAGGGTGCCGGAACAGGGTCTAGATTGATTTTCGGTGGCTACAGAGCCTTGCGGCGGCAGAACTTCTGACCTAGGTTAACCCCGATGGGTTTCGGAATATTTGGGAATTTATAGTGCAAAGAGGGGGTGCGGGAGGCCACCGAGGCGGGCACAACCCACCTGGGCGCGCCAGGGGGCCCTGGTGCGCCCTGGTGGGTTGTGCCCCCCTCGGGGCACCCCCAGGTGCTGCTCTAGCCCAATGGGTGTCTTCTGGTCCATAAAAAATCTCCGTGGAGTTTCATTGCGTTTGGACTCCGTTTGGTATTGATTTCCTGCACTGGGTCAATAGGTTAGTCCCAAAAAATGATATAAAGTTGCTATGAAATGATTGTAAAACATCCAAGAATGATAAAATAACAGCATGAATACTTCATAAATTATAGATACGTTGGAGACGTATCAAGGCCTCTCCCAGGGCGCGCCACCCTTGCCCCGCCCCTGGTTTTGAGATGTGTCCCCTGCATGCGGCGCCCCCTCTGGCCGCTTCACTGGCGCCCCCGGCGCCTCTCCTTCCTGCGGCCTCGGCTCCTGCGGTTCCGGCTCCAGCTGCGGCCCCGCCGCCCCGACTTTGGCAGTGGCCCCCGCGGCCTCGGTCCCGGCGCCCGCGGTCCCAGCGCCCGCAGCCGAGTCTCCCGCGGCCGGTCTGGTCACCCGCGGCCGTGCGTACGTTTTTCGCCCGAGTTCGCGCTACACCTCCGATGACTACGTCCACACGACATCCACCTCTGCGCCATCGCCGCTGCCGTCCTCCGTTTGAGCCGCTCTTCGTGACCCGCTTTGGATGGTTGTGATGCAAGAGGAGTTTGACGCCCTGCAGCGCAACCGGGCGTGGCAGTTTGTTCCCTGTCCCCGGCACACCAACGTGATTACCGGGAAGTGGGTCTTCAAACACAAGCTCCGTCCTGATGGTACCCTTGATCGCTACAAAGCGCGCTGGGTTGTTCGTGGCTTCCGGCAGCGTGCTGGTATCCACTTCACCTACACCTTCGCTCCGGTCGTTAAGCCCAGCACGATCCACACGGTTCTCCACCTTGCGGTCTCCCTTACTTGGCCGGTGCACCAGATGGACGTCTCCAACGCCTTCCTTCATGGTCACCTCGAGGAGCAAGTCTTCTGCCAGCAGCCCACGGGGTTCGTTGATCCCGCACTCCCCGACCACGTGTGCCTGCTTTCGCGGTCCTTGTACGGGCTCAAGCAGGCTCCGCGCACTTGGTACCAGCGCATCGCAGAGTTTCTACACCAGCTCGGGTTCCGCTCTACTCGCTCGGACGCATCGCTCTTCGTCTATCAGCAGGCCTCCGACACGGCCTACTTTCTACTCTATGTCGACGACATCATCCTGACGGCATGCATGATACGTCCATTTTGCATCATGTTTTCTTACTGCTATTTATAATATTTTTATCCATAATAATGCTTTTTGGAGTAATTCTAATGCCTTTTCTCTCATAACTTGCAAGGTATACACCAAGGGGGAGAATTCCGGCAACTGGAAATCTGGACCTGGAAAAGCTACGTCAGGCCACCTATTCTGCACAACTCCAAACAAGCTGAAACTTCACGGAAATTTTTTATGGATTATTCAAGAATTATTGGAGCAAATAACTACCAGAGGGGGCCCACCAGGTGGGCACAACCCACCTGGGCGCGCCAGGGAGCCCAGGCGCGCCCTGGTGGGTTGTGCCCTCCTCGGCCCACCTCCGGTGCCCATCTTCTGGTATATAGGTCATTTTGACCTAGAAAAAAATATAAGGAGAGGACTTTTGGGACGGAGCGCCGCCGTCTCGAGGCGGAACTTGGGCAGGAGCAGTTTTGCCCTTCGGCGTAGCGATTCCGCCGAGGGAACTTCCCTCCTGGAGGGGGAAATCATCGTCATCATCATCACCAACAACTCTCCCATCTTGGGGAGGGCAATCTCCATCGACATCTTCAACAGCACCATCTCATCTCAAACCCTAGTTCATCTCTTGTGTTCAATCTTGTTACTGGAACTATAGATTGGTGCTTGTGGGTGACTAGTAGTGTTGATTACATCTTGTAGTTGATTACTATATGATTTATTTGGTGGAAGATTATATGTTCAGATCCAATATGCTATCTAATACTCCTATGATCATGAGCATGTTTATCATTTGTGAGTAGTTACTTTTGTTCTTGAGGTCACGGGAGAAATCATGTCGCAAGTAATCATGTGAACTTGATATGTGTTTGATATTTTGATAGTATGTATGTTGTGATTCCCTTAGTGGTGTCATGTGAACGTCGACTACATGACACTTCACCATATTTTGGGTCTAAGGGAATGCATTGTGGACTAGCAATTAGATGATGGGTTGCGAGAGTGACAGAAGCTTAAACCCCAGTTTATGCGCTATTCCGTAAGGGACCGATTGGATCCAAAAGTTTAATGCTATGGTTAGAATTTATTCTTAATACTTTTCTCGTAGTTGCGGATGCTTGCGGGAGGGTTAATCACAAGTAGGAGTTTGTTCAAGTAAGAACAACACCTAAGCACCGGTCCACCCACATATCAAATTATCAAAATAGCGAACACAAATCGAACCAACATGATGAAAGTGACTAGATGAAATTCCCGTGTACCCTCAAGAGAACTTTGCTTATCATAAGAGACCGTTTTGGCCTGTCCTTTGCCTCAAAAGGATTGGTATACCTTGCTGCACCTTTGTTACTACTATCTTCACTTGCTCATTACAAATTATCTTGCAATCAAACTACTCCACTACTTACAATTTCAGCACTAGCACACATTACCTTACTAAAAACTACTTGTCATTTCCTTCAGCTCCTCGTTGGGTTCGACACTATTACTTATCGAAAAGAGCTACAATTGATCCCCTACACTTGTGGGTCATCAAGGCTATTTTCTGGTGCCGTTGCCGGGGAGTGAAGCGCCTTTGGTAAGTGGAATTTGGTAAGGAAACATATATATAGTGTGCTGAAATTTCTTGTCACCTGTTACTATGGAAAACAATCCTTTGAGGGGTTTGTTCGGGGTATCTCACGTCGTATAGAACCACAATTAGCTACCCCTCAACCTACTGCACCTACTGAAAATATTGAATATGAAATTCCTTCGGGTATGATAGAACAACTGCTAGCTAATCCTGATGCAGGAGACGGAACCGAACATCCTGATATGAATTTGATATATGTAGAACAAATTTGTGGATTGTTTAAGCTTGCAGGTTTACCCAGGGATGAAGTTATGAACAAGGTTTTCCCTTTATCTTTGAAGGGAAAAGCATTGGCATGGTATAGGCTATGCGATGATATTGGATCATGGAATTGGAATCGTTTGAAATTGGAGTTTCATCAAAAAAAATTATCCTATGCATCTAGTTCATTTTGATCGGAATTATATATATAATTTTTGGCCTCGTGAAGGAGAAATTATCGATCTAGCTTGGGGGAGGCTTAAGTAAATGTCATATTCATGCCCCAATCATGAGCTCTCAAGAGAAATTATTATTCAGAACTTTTATGCTCGGCTTTCTCGTAATGATCAAACCATGCTTGATACTTCTTGTGCTGGTTCTTTTATGAAGACTATTGAATTCTGGTGGGATCTTTTGGAAAGAATTAAACAAAACTCTGAAGATTGGGAACTCGACGAAGGTAAAGAGTCATGTATTAAACTTAAGTATGATTGTGTTAAGTCTTTTATGGATACCGATGCTTTTCAAAAGTTTATCACTAAATATGGACTTGACTCTGATAGCCTCCTTTTGTGAATCATTTGCTACTCATGTTGAACTCCCTAAGGAGAAGTGGTTTAAATATCACCCACCTATTAAAGAAGAAATTAAAGAACCGGTACCAGTTAAAGAAGAAACTATACTTTATAATGTTGATCCAGTTGTCCCTTTTGCTTATATTGAGAAACCACCTTTTCCTGCTAGGATAAAGGAACATGCTAAAGTTTCAACTGTGGTTAACAAAATCCATATTTGGACACCTAAACCCGATGAACAAATTAAAGTAGAACCTAGCATAGCTATGGTTAAAGATCTCTTAGAAGAAGACATAGATGGGCATATTATTTATTTTTGTGAAGAAGCTGCTAGAATTGCTAAACCCGATAAAAGGGACAAACATAGACCTGTTGTGGGCATGCCTGTCATTTTAGTTAAAATAGGAGGTCACTGTTATCATGGTTTATGTGACATGGGTGCTAGTGTGAGTGCTATTCCTTACACCTTATATCAAGAAATTATGAAAGACATAGCACCTGCAGAATTATAAGAAATAGATGTTACTATTAAACTTGCTAATAGAGACACCATATCACCATTTGGGATTGTTAGAGATGTTGAAGTTTTGTGTGGGAAAATAAAATACCCTACTGATTTTCTTGTTCTTGGTTCTCCACAAGATGATTTCTGTCCCATTATCTTTGGTAGACCTTTCTTGAACACAGTTAATGCTAAGATAGATTGTATGAAACAAACTGTCGGTGTTAGCTTTGGTGATGAGTCTCATGAGTTTAATTTTTCCAAGTTTAGTAGAAATCTTCATGAAAAAGAATTGCCTTGTAAGGATGAATTAATTGGTCTTGCTTCTATTGCTGTGCCACCTACTGATCCATTAGAACAATATTTGCTAGATCATGAAAATGATTTACATATGCATGCAAGGAATGAAATAGATAAGATTTTCTTTGAACAACGTCCTCTGCTTAAACACAATTTGCCTATTGAAACTTTAGGAGGTCCTCCTCCACCTAAAGGTGATCCTGTGTTTGAATTAAAACAATTGCTAGACACTTTGAAATATGCTTATATTGATGAAAAGAAAATATATCCTGTTATTATCAGCGCTAACCTTTCAGAACATGAAGAAGAAAGATCATTGAATGTTCTAAGGAAGCACCGAGCTGCTATCGGATATACTCTTGATGATTTAAAGGGCATTAGTCCCACTCTGTTTCAGCACAAAATTAATATGGAACCTGATGCTAAACCCGTTGTTGATCACCAACGTCGGTTAAATCCGAAGATGAAAGAGGTGGTAAGAACAGAAATATTAAAACTTCTGGAAGCAGGTATAATCTATCCTATAGCTGACAGTAGATGGGTAAGTCCTGTTCATTGTGTCCCTAAGAAAGGAGGTATTACTGTCGTTCCTAATGATAAGAATGAACTCATTCCACAAAGAATTGTTACAGGCTATAGAATGGTAATTGATTATAGAAAATTAAATAAAGCAACTAGAAAAGATCATTACCCTTTGCCTTTTATTGATCAAATGCTTGAAAGATTATCTAAGCACACACACTTTTGCTTCCTTGATGGATATTCTGGCTTTTCACAAATACCTGTTTCTCAACCTGATCAAGAAAAGACTAGTTTTACTTGTCCCTTTGGAACCTATGCTTATAGACGTATGCCTCTTGGTTTATGTAATGCACATGCTACCTTTCAAAGATGTATGGCTACTATATTCTCTGATTTTTGTGAAAAGATTGTTGAGGTTTTCATGGATGACTTTTCTTTTTATGGGAAATCTTTTGATGATTGTTTAAGCAATCTTGAGCGAGTTTTGCAGAGATGTGAACAAACAAATCTTGTCTCGAATTGGGAGAAGTGCCACTTTATGGTAAATGAAGGCATTGTCTTGGGTCATAAAATTTCTGAAAGAGGTATTGAAGTGGGCCAAGCTAAGGTTGATGCAATTGAGAAAATGCCATATCCTAAAGATATAAAAGGTATTCATAGTTTCCTGGGTCATGCTGGTTTCTATAGGATTTTTGTAAAGGACTTCTCTAAAATTTCTAGGCCTCTCACTAATCTTTTGCAGAAGGATATTCATTTTGTTTTTGATGATGATTGTTTAGAAGCCTTTGCAACACTCAAGAAAGCTTTAATTTCTGCACCTATTGTTCAACCACCTGATCGAAACTTGCCTTTTGAAATTATGTGTGATGCTAGTGATTATGCTGTTGGTGCTGTTCTCGGACAGAGAGTTGATAAAAAATTGAATGTTATTCATTATGCTAGTAAAACTCTAGACAGTGCTCAAAGAAATTATGCTACTACTGAGAAGGAGTTCTTAGCAGTGGTGTTTGCTTGTGATAAATTTATACCTTATATTGTTGATTCTGAAGTAACTATTCACACAGACCATGCTGCTATTAAATATCTTATGGAATAGAAATATGCTAAACCTAGACTTATTCGTTGGGTTCTTTTGCTATAAGAATTTGATTTGCATATCATTGATAGAAAAGGAGCTGAGAACCCCGTAGTTGATAACTTGTCTAGGCTTGAATGTGCTTGTTGACCCACTTCCTATTGATGATAGTTTTCCTGATGAGCAGTTAGCTATAATAAATGTTTCTCATAGTACTCCTTGGTATGCTGATTATGCTAACTACATTGCTGCTAAATATTTACCACCTAGCTTTACATACCAACAAAACAAAAAATTCTTCTATGATTTAAGACATTACTTTTGGGATGACCCACATCTTTATAAGGAAGGAGTAGATGGTATTATTAGACGTTGTGTACCTGAGCATGAACAGGGACAAATCCTATGGAAATGTCACTCCGAAGCTTATGGAGGGCATCATGCTGGAGATAGAACTGCTCATAAGGTATTGCAGTCTGGATTTTATTGGCCTACTCTTTTCAAGGATG
Organism: Triticum aestivum; assembly: GCF_018294505.1. NCBI lineage: Eukaryota > Viridiplantae > Streptophyta > Magnoliopsida > Poales > Poaceae > Triticum > Triticum aestivum. Next base: position 533,637,800 of record NC_057799.1, read on the forward strand.
CCCGTAAGTTTGTCTCATCTTGTGATGAATGCCAAAGAATAGGTAATATCGGTAAGCGTCAAGAAATGCCTATGAATTATTCACTTGCTGTTGAACCATTTGATGTTTGGGGATTTGATTACATGGGACCTTTTCCTTCCTCTAATGGGTATACACATATTTTGGTTGCTGTTGATTATGTTACTAAGTGGGTAGAAGCTATTCCAACTAGTAGTGCTGATCACAACACCTCTATTAAAATGCTTAAGGAAGTTATTTTCCCAAGGTTTGGAGTCCCTAGATATTTAATGACTGATTGTGGTTCACACTTTATTCATGGTGCTTTTCATAAAATTCTTGCCAAGTATGATGTTAACCATAGAATTGCATCACCCTATCACCCTCAGTCTAGTGGTCAAGTTGAACTTAGCAATAGATAAATAAAATTAATTTTGCAAAAGACTGTCTATAGGTCCAGGAAAAATTGGTCTAAGAAATTAGATGATGCACTTTGGGCTTATAGAACATCATATAAAAATCCTATGGGTACGTCGCCTTATAAAATGGTTTATGGAAAAGCTTGTCATTTGCCTCTTGAGTTAGAACATAAAGCATATTGGGCAGTTAAAGAACTCAATTATGATTTCAAACTTGCTGGTGAAAAGAGGCTATTTGATATAAGCTCTTTGGATGAATGGAGAACCCAAGCTTATGAAAATGCAAAATTATTCAAAGAAAAAGTTAAAAGATTGCATGACAAAAGAATTCAAAAGCGTGAGTTTAAAGTCAGAGAATATGTTCTTTTGTACAACTCTCGTTTCAGATTCTTTGCAGGAAAACTCCTCTCAAAATGGGAAGGCCCATATGTCATCGAGGAGGTTTACCGGTCAAGAGCCATCAAAATAAATAATTCCGAAGGTACTACCCAAAGTGTAACGCCCGGATAATTAGGCTACAGTAAAACTCTCTTGATGATGCCATGTCATCTCTGTTACTGTTGCTAATCAAGTGTTAGTTCAAAACATTTCAAATTCAAAAAAATGAATTAGTGACAAACACCCAAAGTTTTCAAAAGTCAAAACAAAAATGTTCGGTGGGTGCCAAATATTGCACTGGTAATTATTGTGGAGAAAACATTTTTTTAGAAAGTGCCTAAGTATTTTAAAGTGAGATGAAGCAGAAAAGAAAAATAAAGAAAAGAAAAGAAAAAGAACCCCTCCCACTGGAGCAGGCGGCCCAGCTCATAGGCCAGACCGGCCCACCTGGCCCAGCTTGCCAACCGCCGGCCCAGCCCCCATGCCTCTCTCCCTTCCCTGTTCCCCCGACCCGGGTCGGAACAGGGGCGCGTCGCCACCGTACCCCCCTCACCGGCGTCGAGGAGAGGATAAGGCCGCCACGCCCCCGCCTCCTCGATTCCGCCTCCCACTCACCCCCACTCTCGCCCTCGATTCCTCCGCCTCTCCCTCTCCCCTCAGATCCACCTCACCACTCCCCCTCGTTCCCCCACCGCAACCGAGCGCCGCCATGGCCTCGCCGCCATAGAACTCGCGGCCACCGCGACCTTCGCGCCTCTCCGACGTGTCCGCTCGCTCCGCCTCCCTCGACTACGCCTCCCCGTCAAGCCGCAGGACGCCGGGCACCCTCGAACGCTGCCCCGGCCTCGTCTTCTTCCTCGGTTCCCCGGCGCGTCTCCGACGAGCGCCGTCGACTCTGCAGCTCCTAAAACCCCAAGGGCCTTTCGTGTGTGCCGCTCGGTGAGCTCCACCCCTCCTGCTCTCCGTTTGCTCTCTCGCACGCCCTAGCTAGCTGCCGCCGAAGCGCCCGAGCGCAGCGCCGCGGAGCTCATCGCCGACGAGTCTCCGGTGACCAAATGGTCACGGGCGTGTTGCCATTGAACTCGCCGCGTCGAGTAGGGCCCGACTAGACCTCCCGTTTGCCCAATAGCACGCCACATCGCCGTTGCCGTTGCTCGCCCGAAACACCCCGCCGCCGGCGACGTCGTACTGCTCGTCTTCAGCCACCCCCGTGCCTGCGACCACCGCCACTCGACGCGCGCTATCGTGTGCGTTCGAACACACCCAACCGCGCGTAAAACCGTGCCCCATACCGCCATTTGCCCTCACGCCTGACTCCGGCCGTCCGCCGATGTGCTCACCGCCGTCGCTTCCGGCCACCTCCGGCCACGCCACCGCCACCACTAGACGCGGGGCACTCTCCTCATTCGAACGCAAGAGACGGCGCTTGTTTTGGTGCCCCGTAGGCGAAACCCGACGCTCGCCGACGTTCGGCCGCTGCGCGCGAGCTCGCCGGAGCTACTCTGGCGGCTCCGCTGAGCTGGCAAACCTGGGGCAACCCCTGGGTCACTGCCTGGTGGCCCCGTGGGCCCGGCTGGCCCAGTTGACCAGGGTCAACGTGCTGACTTGGCTGGTCCCAGCTGCTGACCAGTGGCCCCCACACTATAAACTAATTAATTAGTTAATCTAATTAATCTGGGCTAATTAGTCACTGACTAATGGGGCCCGCACTTAGTTAATCATAGTTAGTTTAAAACAAATCCATTTCAGCTCTGGCTCAATGACAGGTGGGTCCCACTGGACCCACAAGTCAGTTTTGACTGGTCAACCGACCATTTGACCTGCTGACATCACTCTGATGTCATGCCTGCATCATCGTTCACTGTTCTGGATAATGTTGGATTTAAATAAATAATTAAAATTAGAAAATGATTAAATCTTTAGAAAATCATATAAAATAATCCGTAACTCGGATGAAAATACTTTCTACATGAAAGTTGCTCAGAACGACGAGACGAATCCGGATACGCAGCCCGTTCGTCCGCCACACATCCCTAACATATCGAACTCGCAACTTTCCCCCCCCGGTTCATCTGTCCAAAAATGCGAAACACCGGGAATACTTTCCCGGATGTTTCCCCATTCGCCGGTATCACCTAGTACCGCGTTTGGGCACACCTAGCCTCACGCTTTGTCATGTCATGCATCATTATGCATCTGTTTGCATTGTATTCATTGTTTCTTCCCCCTCTTCTCTCCGGTAGACTACGAGACCGACGCCGCTGCTGGTGCCCCGACCGACTACGCTGTTGGCGACCCCTCCTTGCCAGAGCAATCAGGCAAGCCCCCCCCCCTTGATCACCAGATATCGCCTATTCTTCTCTACACTGCTTGCATTAGAGTAGTGTGGCATGTTACCGCTTTCCGTTAATCCTATCCTGATGCATAGCCTGTCCTTGCTACTACTGTTGTTACCTTTACCTGCAATCCTACATGCTTAGTATAGGATGCTAGTTTTCTATCAGTGGCCCTACATTCTTGTTCGTCTGCTGTGCTATACTATCGGGCCGTGATCACTTGGGCGGTGATCACGGGTATATACTTATATACTCTATACATGATACCTATGGTGACTAAAGTCGGGTCGGCTCGTAGGAGTACCCGCGAGTGGATCTTGTGGCGGAGCGACAGGGCAGGTTGAGGCCACCTAGGAGAGAGGTGGGACTGGCCCTGGACGGCGTCCGCGGTTACTTCAAAATAACATGCTTAACGAGTTCTTGGTATTTGATCTGAGTCTGGCCATTTGGTCTATACGCACTAACCAACTACGCAGGAACAGTTATGGGCACTCGACGTCGTGGTATCAGCCGAAGCCTTCGTGATGTCAGCGACTGAGCGGCGCGTGCCGGATTGGACTGGAACGCCTGCTAGGCTAGGTCTGCTTTCGGCCGCCCTCGCAACGCGCAGGTGTGCAATGGGCGATGGGCCCAGACCCCTGCGCCATAGGATTTAGACCGGCGTGCTGACCTCTCTGTTGTGCCTAGGTGGGGCTGCGGCGTGTTGATCTTCCGAGGCCGGGCATGACCCAGGAAAGTGTGTCCGGCCAAATGGGATCAAGCGTGTTGGGTTATGTGGTTCACCCCTGCAGGGAAGTTTATCTATTCGAATAGCCGTGTCCCTCGGTAAAAGGACGACCCGGAGTTGTACCTTGACCTTATGACAACTCGAACCGGATACTTAATAAAACACACCCTTCCAAGTGCCAGATATAACCCGGTGATCGCTCTCTAACAGGGCGACGAGGAGGGGATCGCCGGGTAGGATTATGCTATGCGATGCTACTTGGAGGACTTCAATCTACTCTCTTCTACATGCTGCAAGATGGAGGCTGCTAGAAGCGTAGTCTTCGACAGGATTAGCTATCCCCCTCTTATTCTGGCATTCTGCAGTTCAGTCCACCGATATGGCCCTTTACACATATACCCATGCATATGTAGTGTAGCTCCTTGCTTGCGAGTACTTTGGATGAGTACTCACGGTTGCTTTTCTCCCTCCTTTCCCCCTTTCCTTTCTACCTGGTTGTCGCAACCAGATGCTGGAGCCCAGGAGCCAGACGCCACCGTCGACGACGACTCCTACTACCCTGGAGGTGCCTACTACTACGTGCAGCCCGCTGACGACGACCAAGAGTAGTTAGGAGGATCCCAGGCAGGAGGCCTGCGCCTCTTTTGATCTATATCCCCGTTTGTGCTAGCCTTCTTAAGGAAAACTTGTTTAACTTATGTCTGTACTCAGATATTGTTGCTTTCGCTGACTCGTCTATGATCTTGCACTTGTATCCGAGCCCTCGAGGCCCCTGGCTTGTATTATGATGCTTGTATGACTTATTTATATTTTAGAGTTGTGTTGTGATATCTTCCCGTGAGTCCCTGATCATGATCGTACACGTTTGCGTGCATGATTAGTGTACGATTGAATCGGGGGTGTCACAAGTTGGTATCAGAGCTGACTGCCTGTAGGAATCCCCCTTCCACACTCCTTGGCCGAAGTCGAGTCTAGACATTACAAAACTTTTACTAACATGGCTGTGTGTCTTACGGGCCCACATCGCCATTGGGTGGTACTAGGATCTTTTACTCCTCGACCTTTACTCTGGGACTCTGAACTCTCTTCTACTCGGGTTAAACGAATTTACTAACTCTAACACTAGGATCCCGTGACCACATTCACCCCAAAGTTGGATAAGCCATAGTTATTTCTTAGAATAGTATTTTGAACAATTCCCACGCTGTCATTTGACTCCTTTGAAACATCTTTGCTTTCAGATGGAACCCATGAGGTAGGTCGTGCGCCACACGACGGCCATTGGTGCCTCGGGATCACCTGCTGTGCTAGCTGAGATAATGACCTATCTGGGTTATCGCTGGCACACTGAGTACACTGTCTACAAGGAGTACCAAGACTTTAACCAGGAGCAGTACCGTGCCATCGTCCACCTCTACTCTCGGGAGTATGACTCCACTACTGTGCTGCACACCGCTCATGGTGTTGGAGTGACCATCGATATGGCTGTCCACGATGCTGCTTATGCTGCTCTGACACGTCTTCGTGGAGAGTATCGGGAGTTGGACACCTCCCCTTTCAGGCACATTGCTATCGCATCTGATGTTGGTGCGGAGGGATACTATACTGCTACCTACTCCACTGTCACCCGAGAGCCCTTCTACCATCAGAACCTGGTTCTGCATGCTGATGGGCTGGATCGAGCTAACCGAGCTCTTCGCCACGAGTTGTACACCACCCGTCAGCACCTTTACCGTGCTCTGACGCTGTTGCACCCCTTTGTCCGATCTAGAGAGCTGCCCCGTTCTGCGATCTACCCAGCCAGGACTGTGATGCCCCAGGGTGTCGGCTGGCCAGATGTGGGAGGCTACTCTCCCGCACTTGGTCCTCTTCTGCCACCTGAGCGTCAGGTTCTGCACCAGAGTATTCGCGGACCCCAGGTTGCTGACGTGGAGTTCCCGATGCGACACTACCAGCTTTCAGGCTACACCTACCTCCACAGTACCTCTTGGGACTGATGTAGGCTTGCTTGTTAGTGTTAGATGCATTCGCCGCGAGCCTGTGTGCCGCCTATGGTGTTTTAGTCTATGTACTGAACTCTGTGTACTGAACTCTATGCATGACCCCTTTTGTAAGTTATGCCGACTACTATGTAGTAGCTATCGTGCTCCTTTCATTATGCATGTTTCATCATGAATGATTCTTGTCTTTGCAAATTTCTCAATGCTGAACTACCCCTGTTATATATTAGCAGGATGGTTAGACCAGGTGGTCGTGGTAGTGGTGGCAATGCCCCACCACCACCTGAGTACATGGCTGGTATGATCCAACAGTTCGAACTGAACCGCCAATTCATGGAAAATATGATGGCTCAGTTTCCTCGCCCCAATATGGACCAGCAGCCAACCCCAGTAACTCTGCAGGATTTCATGCGCCTCAACCCAACTGTGTACCGCAGCTCAACTCAGCCTCTGGATGCTGATGACTGGCTCCGTGACATCACCTATGAGATGGAGTCTGCCGATGTAGCCCCTGCCAGCTATGTCACCTTTGCTTCCTTCTTCCTGAAGGGACCCGTAGCTCAATGGTGGGACAGCCACAGGCGTACTCTGCCAGCTGGAACAATCATCACCTGGCCAGACTTCCAAGCTGCTTTCCGTGCCCGCTTCATTCCTCAGGGAGTCATGGACCGGAAGAAGCGTGAGTTCCGCAACCTCACCCAAGGCAACAAAACTGTTGAAGCTTATCAGCGGGAGTTTCTGGACTTGTCTCGCTATGCTGAAGAGGACATTGCAACTGATGCACGCAGACAGGAGAAGTTCCGTGATGGCCTTCAAGCTGACATCAAGCTCGCACTTCTAGTGCATGACTTTACTGATTTCGCCACCTTGGTGAACAAGACCATCAATGTCGAAACTGGTCTGCAGGAATACCAGAGCTCTCACAGGCGCAACCGTGACACGGGCTCATCTTCGGGCCCGCCCTCGCAGAAGCGTAAGATATGGATTCCCAACAGCATGTACCAGCCAACTGCACCTGCCCCAAGGCAGACCTATGCTGCACCTCGTCTGCCTACTCCTCCAACTAGGCAGCCAAGGCTTCCAGCACCACCACCCCGAGCTCCTGCTTCCACTCCCAATAATGGTTTGTGCTTCAGGTGTGGTCAACCAGGACACCGTGCTAGAGAATGCAACCAGAACCAGAATCAACTGGCCCTTCCAGCAACTGGCCATGGAAGCAACCAGCCCCGCAACAACAATGCCAAGTCCTATGGTTGTGTCCATGCCAACCACGTTGATCTCAATGAAGCTCAAGACCAGCCTGCTACCGTGATGGGTACACTTCTCGTAAATTCAGTACCAGCATCCGTTTTATTTGATACAGGTGCATCACATTCATTCATGTCAGAAGATTTTGCATTCATGCATGGCATTAAAAGCGAAGACATGAATGCTTCACTATTAGTACACACCCCTGCGGGCCAATGTCGAACCTCCATGATTTGCAACGACGTCCCCGTTGAAATCAAAGGACTGGAGTTTCTTGTCTCTCCCATCATACTGAATTCCTGTAGCATTGACATCATTCTAGGAATGAATTGGTTAAAAGCGCATACTGCTTCAATCATTTGCGCCACTAAGACCGTCCATCTGCTACACCCTTCAGATGAAATAGTTACTTACCAAGCTCATCTGGTGCAAAATGCCGAGGCAAGGCTCTATGCATTGAACGCTGCACCACTCGAGGGCATTGAAAACATTCCCGTCGTGCGTGAATTCCTCGACGTCTTTCCTGAAGAACTTCCAGGGATTCCCCCTACTAGAGCTGTCGAATTCAACAGCGACTTGAAACCAGGCACCACTCCTATAGCCAAGCGACCCTACAAGATGCCGCCGCATGAACTCCTTGAGCTTAAGGAGGAAATCGACAAATCTCTTCGCAAAGGATTCATTCGCCCAAGTTGCTCTCCTTGGGGAGCACCTTCTCTCTTTGTCAAGAAGAAGGATGGGACAAACCGATTGGTCCAAGACTACCGTCCTATAAACCAAGCTACCATTCAGAATAAGTGTCCTCTTCCTCGGATCAATGATTTGTATGATCAACTGGCTGGTTCGTCAGTGTTCTCTAAACTCGACTTAAGGTTGGGTTACCACCAGATCCGTGTTCGTGAAGAGGATATCCCAAAGACCGCCTTCGTGACTCGATATGGTTCATACGAGTACACCGTCATGTCTTTCGGTTTAACCAATGCTCCAACCACCTTCTCTCATCTGATGAACTATATATTCATGGATTTCCTCGACAAGTTCGTCGTGGTTTATCTGGATGATATCCTGGTATTTTCCAAGAACGAAGAGGAACATGCTGAACATCTTTGTTTTGTGCTGGAAAAGCTACGAGAGCATCAACTATATGCCAAGTTCTCCAAATGTGAATTCTGAGTACCCGAAGTAACCTATCTTGGGCATGTCATCTCTAAGGATGGTATTGCCGTCAACCCTGAACGAGTCCAGGCTATCCTTGATTGGACTCCTCCCAAGAACGTTAAGCAAGTCAGAAGTTTTCTCGGCCTCGCCAGCTATTGCCGTCGATTCATCGAGAACTTCCCCAAGATCGCCAGGCCTCTGACTAACCTATTGCATAAGGGCGTCAAGTTCCAATGGACAGACAAATGTCAGGAAAGTTTCCAGGCACTCAAAGACAAGTTGACTTCTGCCCCAGTTCTAGCTCCACCTGATACTAAGAAGGACTTCGTCATTTACTGCGACGCTTCCCATCAAGGATTAGGCTGTGTCCTAATGCAAGACCGCAAAGTGATTGCTTATGCCTCTCGGAAATTGCGCCCTCACGAAGAGAACTACCCAGTTCACGACCTCGAACTTGCTGCTGTCATTCATGCGCTGAAGCAGTGGCGACATTACCTTCTCGGTAATCGTTGCGAGATCTTCACTGACCACCAAAGTCTGAAGTATCTGTTTACTCAGCCAGACCTGAACCTCCGTCAGCAGAGATGGATGGAGATTGTTGCAGACTTTGACTTGGGTATTTCCTATACGCCAGGCAAGGCTAATGTAATGGCTGATGCCTTGAGCCGCAAGTCTTACTGCAACCACCTCCAGGTTCACAAAGTTCAGCCCTCGCTTGTTGAAGAATTCAGAAAGCTGAACCTCCATATTGTTCCTCCGGGTGCACTCGCTCCCCCTCCTAAGGAGTTTCGCAAGATGAACCTCCGTGTTGTTTCCCAGGGTTCCCTCAATACCCTGGCTGTCGAACTAGATCTCTTAGACTCCATCAAGAGAACACAGGGATATGACTCTGAAGCCCACAAGATTAAGCGCTACCTCGCAGAAGGAAAGCCCTCATTCTTCACTATTGCTGATGATGGCACTTGTACTTCAAGGGCCGCCTAGTGGTGCCATCTGCAGAGAAAAACCTTTATATGACACAGGAGGTTATGAAAGAAGCTCATGATACGCCTTTGTCTATTCATCCCGGTAGTACAAAGATGTACCAAGATATTCGTCAAAGATTCTGGTGGTCTAATATGAAGCAAGACATTGCTCGTTATGTTGCCGAGTGTGACATTTGCCATCGTATCAAAGCAGAACATCAAAGGCCTGCTGGAACTCTGCAACCTATCTCCATTCCTGAATGGAAATGGGACCATGTCGAGATGGACTTTGTCACTGGATTTCCCAAATCGCAGAAAGGTAATGATGCAATTCTTGTCGTCATTGACCGGCTTTCTAAGGTTGCACATTTTCTGGCAGTCAAAGAAACGATCACTGCTAGTCAGTTGGCAACGCTCTATATGTCCAGGGTTGTTTCACTCCATGGTATCCCATTGGTTATCAGCTCAGACCGTGGCAGCTTATTCACTTCAAGATTCTGGGCAAGTTTCCAAGAAGCTATGGGAACTCATCTGTCATTCAGTACTGCTTTTCATCCTCAGTCGCAAGGGCAAGTTGAACGTGTCAACCAAGTTCTCGAAGACATGCTTCGAGCTTGTGTTATTTCCTTCGGCAAGAAATGGGAGGAATCTCTCCCGTATGCTGAGTTCTCTTATAATAATAGCTATCAAGCTAGTCTGAAGATGGCCCCCTTCGAAGTGTTATATGGACGAAAGTGCCGAACCCCTCTGAACTGGTCAGAAACTGGGGAACGTCCACTCTTTGGTCCGGATATTATCCAACATGCCGAAGAACAAGTCCGCATTATTCGTGAGAATCTCAAGACTGCTCAGTCACGTCAGAAGAGTCAGTATGACCGTCATCATAAAGACATGGTCTATCAACCTGGCGAAAAGGCTTATCTTCGAGTCACACCAATGAAGGGTGCTCACCGCTTCGGGATCAAGGGCAAACTAGCTCCTCGCTATATTGGCCCATTCACTATTCTCGAAAGGCGTGGAAAAGTGGCATACCAACTGGAGCTTCCGTCGAACCTTTCTCAGGTTCACGATGTGTTCCACGTGTCGCAGCTCCGCCGTTGCTTCAAGGACCCAATCCGAGCAGTGGATCATGAAGTGCACAAATTGCGGCAGGACCTCTCCTATAAAGAGCATCCGGTCCGCATTCTCGACCAAGCTGAATGCCGCACACGTCAGAAGGCGATCAAGTTCCTCAAAGTCCAGTGGTCGCACCATTCTGAAGATGAAGCCACTTGGGAACGCGAGGATCGCCTGCGTGATGAATACCCCGCACTGTTTCCTTCTACCTCCTAAATCTCGGGACGAGATTTCTTGTAGTGGAGGAGATTTGTAACGCCCGGATAATTAGGCTACAGTAAAACTCTCCTGATGATGCCATGTCATCTGTGTTACTGTTGCTAATCAAGTGTTAGTTCAAAACATTTCAAATTCAAAAAAAAAGAATTAGTGACAAACACCCAAAGTTTTCAAAAGTCAAAACAAAAATGTTCTGTGGGTGCCAAATATTGCACTGGTAATTATTGTGGAGAAAACATTTTTTTAGAAAGTGCCTAAGTATTTTAAAGTGAGATGAAGCAGAAAAGAAAAATAAAGAAAAGAAAAGAAAAAGAACCCCCCCACTGGACCAGGCGGCCCAGCTCACAGGCCAGACCGGCCCACCTGGCCCAGCTTGCCAACCGCCGGCCCAGCCCCCTGCCTCGTCTCCCTTCCCTGTTCCCCCAACCCGGGTCGGAACAGGGGCGCGTCGCCACCGGACCCCCCTCACCGACGTCGAGGAGAGGATAAGGCCGGCACGCCCCCGCCTCCTCGATCCCGCCTCCCACTCGCCCCCACTCTCGCCCTCGGTTCCTGCGCCTCTCCCTCTGCCCTCAGGTCCACCTCGCCACTCCCCCTCGTTCCCCCACCGCAACCGAGCGCCGCCATGGCCTCGCCGCCGTAGAACTCGCAGCCACCGTGACCTCCGCGCCTCTCCGACGTGTCCGCTCGCTCCGCCTCCCTCGACTACGCCTCCCCGTCAAGCCGCAGGATGCCGGGCACCGTCGAACACTGCCCCGGCCTCGTCTTCTTCCTCGGATCCCCGGCGCGTCTCCGACGAGCGCCGTCGACTCTGCAGCTCCTAAACCCCCCAAGGGCCTTTCATGTGTGCCGCTCGGTGAGCTCCACCCCTCCTGCTCTCCATTTGCTCTCTCGCACGCCCTAGCTAGCTACCGCCGAAGCGCCCGAACGCAGCGCCGCGGAGCTCATCGCCGACGAGTCTTCGGTGCCCAAATGGTCACGGGCGTGTTGCCATTGAACTTGCCGCGTCGAGTAGGGCCCGACTAGCCCTCCCGTTTGCCCAATAGCACGCCACATCGCCGTTGTCGTTCCTCGCCCAAAACACCCCGCCGCCGGCGACGTCGTACTGCTCGTCTCCAGCCACACCCGTGCCTGCGACCACCGCCACTCGACGCGCGCTGTCGTGTGCATTCGAACACACCCAACCGCGCGTAAAACCGTGCCCGATACCACCATTTGCCCTCACACCCGACTCCGGCCGTCCGCCGATGTGCTCGCCGCCGTCGCTTCCGGCCACCTCCGGCCACGCCACCGCCACCACTAGACGCGGGGCACTCTCCTCATTCGAACGCAAGAGACGGCGCTCGTTTTGGTGCCCCGTAGGCGAAACCCGACGCTCGCCGGCTGTAACACCCAAAAAATTTGACCTTGTTTTATTAATTAAAATTTTGCCAGGAAATTAAAATTTTATTTTTCTGGATTTCCCCTTTGATTTCAGAACCCCTCTTCTCTTCAATATTGTGGGTTTCTACCTCTAGTGGAAACTTTTCAAAAGTATTATTGGCCTTGTATGCTCTCTCAATAAAACAATTCTTTATCAATGGATTTATTTGCATAATTGTTTTTCCTGAGCTTTATACTTTTAAAATGATTTTTCATAAATTTGGAGCCCCGTTTGCACTGCAACCTTTTGATAAATGCATTTAAAATTTTCATCAAAATTTGGGGATGTCATGTGAGGTTTCCACATCACTTTTATGCAAAAATATCTTTTGGTTATTGGAGGTTTTGAGCTCTACATCAATTTTTCAAATCTGGTCCAGTAGGTATTTTTGCACTACAACCTATTTAAATATTCTTCTAAAAATTCTTCCAAGTGTTTGGAGATGTCAGTAGATGCTCATAATTCAACTTCATGCAAAAACCCAGTGTTGTTCTTTGAAAAATTTGAGTGAATCATCCTCATCTTCATTCTGCTCCAGTTTGGTGATTTGTACTGCAACCCTATTTTATTTTGCTCTAGTGCCCTTGAGCTTTTTCCTACTTATAGTCCTCCCTACCAAACCCTTAAGTCCAGGAGATTGGACCCATTGGAGGATTTTAAGTGCTTGCAATGATAGCCTTTAGTTTCTGCCCAAAACTGGTTTTCTCAAAAACTTGCACTAACAAATTTCTGTTTTTGCCAAACTAACCTTACCACCTTCTTTAGCTCCTAAAGAGACTAGGAACTGGAGATTTTGGCCACCCCAAGAGTTGCCTAGATGCCCATGGCATTCTGTCGAACACCCTGTGTGCAGGAACAGTTTTGGCATGTTTTCTAGTTTGCATTGTGAGTTTGAGCCCCTGACCCATCCAGCATGTCCACTAACCTCCTAGCTATCCCTAACCCTGGCCTGTTAACTGCCAGCATCACCCAAGCTCTCTAGCACGCGCTGGCATTTCGTCGAGCACCTGGCGTGCGTGCTCTGGGCGCGACCAGAGCGCGCGTTTTGCATGTGCGTGCGCACGGGTCGCCGCGTCGCACCCCTGGCCCTTGCTCGCCTGCAGAGCCACGCCCTGCCCTCGCCCACTCACCAGAACCCTCCAAGCCTCCCTGGCGCCCTACAGCGCCGCCGTCAGGGCCCCCTTGGCGGCACGCCGGCGTCGGCAGTGGGCTCTGCCGTGGACGGCGCCGCCCAAGCCACCCGCGCGCTCCAGCTGCCCCCTGGGAACAGCCCGAGCCTATCCACAAGCCCGTCGCACGCGCTCGTCGCCGCCAGGTAGCCCTGCAACCACAGGACAGTGGTCGCCGGCGATCCTATCCATGGCCGCCGTGGGACCGACCTCGAGCGCCTATATAAGGAGACCCCGAGCTCAACTTAGCACTTAGGCAACCTCTTTCTAACCCCCTAGTGCGCCCATCACCCAGCAATCGACGTCGGGAGGTTTTCTTCCCCGCCTCCGGCCAGTTCGGTCGCCGCCGCAATCCAGTGCAGTGCGTCGCAACTGGACCCTCCCCCGCCCATCCAACGCCACCAACCGTCTCCCCATAGTCTTGCGGAGCTGCCTAGCGCCTCAGCCTCGACCAAGGACCACCATAGCCCGAAGCCCCCTTTGCTCCCGAACCACCATCCGCCGCGGAGCTCGCCGCCGGTGACTTCCTCCGTCCCCACCTGCCTAGCGCCCACCGGGAGGACCGCCCTAGACTGGCGGATCCATCCCTGCCCTCGGGGCCCCGTGGGGAGCTGCCGTTCGTCGACGGCGATCGCCGGAGTCCCGCCCCGTTCGGGCAGAGAGAAAGGAGGGAGAGGGGGACTAGTCAAACCTGACCAGTGGGCCCGCTGGACCCACTGTCAGTGACCCGCGCGCCACCCACGCTGGCTTTAGTGGAAGCGCAAAGTCCCGAGTACGTCTCCTCTGCTTCGAAAGCCCCCGAAACGTTTTCTTTTCTGGTTTTATTTAAAAACAGAACTTTGACTAATCTTTGACTGGCTATATCTTTTAAAATAAAACTCCAAATGAGTTGATTCTTTTTCCTACCTCTCTCAAATTTCATCTAGTTTATTTTAAGATTTATTTCAAAAATATTTGGGACAACTTTTTGTACTGTTTTTGAAATATATGTTATTTGAATATTTCTCAAAATAGGATTTTGGAGAAAAAGGCAACCTTCAAAAAGTGCACCCCCACATGCATACACTTGAAGGCAAGCATTCTGAACCCTGGCTTAATATTTTTGGATGTTGTTGATACGGTTACAACATCACCTTGACTTGGAGCATACGCTATTTTATGTGACGATAAGATCATACGCATGAGTGCGCAAATGGAAATTTCTTTGCTGTTATAAATGGATATGCTGGTGATAGTGATCATCCTCGTAAGCTTCTCATGCATACCAGAAGGAAGCCAGGAAAGTCGCGGTCTTGGGTAGACACGAGCTTGTCCCTAGTTCCTCGTTGAGACGAGTATGTCCGGTATGGCATGGTGGGGCTTGATGAGTGTTATGCTTATCTGTTATTGGAAATATGTTTGTTATGCTATTCATGTAGGGAATACTTGAACCTCCTGAGTCGGCCGTAGATCGAGTCTTGTTCCAGTAACCCCCATACTTGCTTCGTACTACCACTTGTCCCTGCCATAGGTAGGGTACGGTTCAGTAAGTTGTCAACCCCTTTCTAGCACACACCGTACAGAGAGGCCGTGATGAGGGTCCCATGGCCATGGATTAAAGCCAGTCATCCGGTCCGGGGGCATGGGTGTTTCAGTTGTAGCCGAAGGGGTAGCTCCCCTAGTTTGCGCGCGGTATAAATTTTGTGATCCCATGCTACGTCGAGGTTGTAGCCTCCCCACATAGAGTTTCGCTTGACAGGTGTCGTGGGTGATTCCAGACACCGGTAAGTTAAGCTGGTGTGTGCAGGTCAGGCGTGTTTTCAATTAAAAGACCGTAGACGGAATTAGTCTCGATGGACTAAAGAAATCCGTTAC
Organism: Triticum aestivum; assembly: GCF_018294505.1. Taxonomy (NCBI): domain Eukaryota; kingdom Viridiplantae; phylum Streptophyta; class Magnoliopsida; order Poales; family Poaceae; genus Triticum; species Triticum aestivum. Next base: position 533,652,809 of record NC_057799.1, read on the forward strand.
CCGTGGGTAAAGAGTACACCCTCTGCAGAGATTATACATCTATTCAAATAGCCGTGTCCATGGTTAAGGACTACAGTCTGGGATGGGTCAAGTGTCGGTCTTAGTGTCGGTCTTCGGAGGAAAAACTGTTAAAACAGAACTTGGATCATGACTTGTGACTTGTGACGATTATGATTACTATTATTATGGACTAACCATTTACATTATTTGAATTATTGAGTATCCCTGGGACGGTTCTACCTCCTGGATATTCACTGTGATTATCTTTTATAAGCCCTTTATGTGGTGTCGCATAGACGCCCGATTGTGGCATGCTTGTTATTTCTTTTATTTATAAGCCCTTTATGTGGTGTCGCATAGACGCCCGACTGTGGCATGTTTGTTATTTCTTTTATTTATAAGCCCTTTATGTGGTGTCGCTCAGACGCCCGACCGAGGCATGATTTATTTTACTTTCCTTTCGAGGCGTCGCTTCAGACACTCGATCGGTGCATTCTATGTCTACTCCCGTAATGCATTTTACATGAATAACTTGCATGCGTGCATCATGAAATTTTGTTTATCTCGTGACTGACGTTATGGTCATAGAATATTTCGGAGCATGTTTTGATATATTATACCCGTGTTCTTGATGTTTGCGAGTACATTCAAATGTACTCACTGGCTTGTCCCTGGCTATTGTCTTGGCCAGATTTCGCGCATGGAGATAAGCATTGTGATGCAGCCCCGGAACCTACGCAATGATGATAGCAGCCTCGCGAAGATAGGAGTTATCCTGGTCAGCTGTTCTTGTGGGAAATGGAGTCCCATAGACGCAGATGTACCACAAACCGCTTCCGCCATCAACCACTAGAAACCAAGTGTTGTACTCCTAGGCCACAATGGTCTTGTACTACATATTTTGTACTTTGCTTGGAATTCTTGTATCAAGTTGGTGCCTCATTAGCTAACAGTAATCCTGGGGCTGGTGAGCACAAAGGCCGCTTTCTGGGAAATTAATATCCCGAAAAACCGGTCCTGACAGACTTGGTATCAGAGCCAGGCTGACCATTGGCTAATCCTATCTTAGCCAGGTCAATAAACCTAGGTTAACCAACCCACCAGACCTTAACCTAACCCCGGCCAAGCTTCTCGTGTAGGATAGCCAGACAGTGACCCCGACGCTTTTGGCAGTCGGTGCCCAACCTATCAGCCTAGCCTGTCGATCACGCGCCACTGACCGACACCTAACATGTCTCATTCGCAAGCGTGCGAAGGAAGACTCCGTCCCCTTTTCCTATAAAAAGGGCACGCTAGCCTCAACCCAGCATAGCACAGCCTCCTTCCCAAAGCAAGTCGCGATGCCTGGCCCCATTGTTCACAATGAGACCACAACAACCAACCTTGGAGGTTTTGTGACCGTGCTCGCAAACCTCGCCCGCCGTGCCTATGCATTAGAAGAGCCCCCAGAATATGTTGTGTACCAAGAACTCATGAGCGGTGAGAGCCGTCAGTTCTGGGCCACTGTACACATTTATGGTAGGGGTCTATCGCCAGAATGCCCCTACAGGTTCACTGGGAGGACCACTTCCTTTGAGCCACAAGCCATCCAACTGGCAGCTCGAGAAGCTATAGTTCAGCTCCAGCACTTGTCGCCCAGAGTTAACTGTCGCTCGTTCTACTACTACCCCAGTCGTAACGGGTATGGTAGGCCGCCCCAGGTTGCCAACGGAGATCACGAGACGGATCCTGCACTATTGCATCTGGTGCGCTATGTAAGTGCACTAGAGGAACTGTTCGATCAAATCACCCTAGATCTGATCGCAGCTCGCGGAGAACTGTTTCGCCGAGCCCCGGCGAGAGGAGGATTGGAGCCCGATGCCAACAACCCAGTCGTGCTGTTCGGACACCCGATCGAGCCCTTGAGGTCTGCCCAGCCATCGACCAAAATACTTTGATGTCCCCAGAAGTGCTTCGTCGCCTTTTGGGAACACGCTCCAACGGGATTGTAGCCAACAACCCCCGCGATGGTCATCATCGCTACCCCGAGCCTGCAACCCCTCAACCTCGTCCGGTTAATCCCGACGGTGAAACCCGTGGAGAAGCTTCGACGTCCACTAGGCAAGCCCGCTTAGATATTAACGGAGTAGACTAAGCCACTCGAGTAGTAGCGAGCCTTAATATTTCTACGCCTTGTAATTGTGTGATCCTGTATCACCATTATTAAAGGATGTCTGCTTGTGCGCCCCAGTACCTGAGACATTTTCTTAGGACCCTGTCCTTTTGCCGTTTTCATTGTAAACGTCATAGCTATGTTTATTTGTGTGTTGCAGCTTATGTTTGTACCCTAAATTTGTGCTATGAGCAAACTCTTGGTTTCAACTAATGGGAGTATTATTTTTAAAACAACCCTTAACAAATCTTGAGGACGAGATTTTTCTTAAGGGGGGTAGTGTTGTAACACCCCAAAAATTTGACCTTGTTTTATTAATTAAAATTTTGCCAGGAAATTAAAATTTTATTTTTCTGGATTTCCCCTTTGATTTCAGAACCCCTCTTCTCTTTAATATTGTGGGTTTCTACCTCTAGTGGAAACTTTTCAAAAGTATTATTGGACTTGTATGCTCTCTCAATAAAACAATTCTTTATTAGTGGATTTATTTGCATAATTGTTTTTCCTGAGCTTTATACTTTTAAAATGATTTTTCATAAATTTGGAGCCCCTTTTGCACTGCAACCTTTTGATAAATGCATTTAAAATTTTCATCAAAATTTGGGGATGTCATGTGAGGTTTCCACATCACTTTTATGCAAAAATATCTTTTGGTTATTGGAGGTTTTGAGCTCTACATCAATTTTTCAAATCTGGTCCAGTAGGTATTTTTGCACTACAACCTATTTAAATATTCTTCTAAAAATTCTTCCAAGTGTTTGGAGATGTCAGTAGATGCTCATAATTCAACTTCATGCAAAAACCCAGTGTTGTTCTTTGAAAAATTTGAGTGAATCATCCTCATCTTCATTCTGCTCCAGTTTGGTGATTTGTACTGCAACCCTATTTTATTTTGCTCTAGTGCCCTTGAGCTTTTTCCTACTTATAGTCCTCCCTACCAAACCCTTAAGTCCAGGAGATTGGACCCATTGGAGGATTTTAAGTGCTTGCAATGATAGCCTTTAGTTTCTGCCCAAAACTGGTTTTCTCAAAAACTTGCACTAACAAATTTCTGTTTTTGCCAAACTAACCTTACCACCTTCTTTAGCTCCTAAAGAGACTAGGAACTGGAGATTTTGGCCACCCCAAGAGTTGCCTAGATGCCCATGGCATTCTGTCAAACACCCTGTGTGCAGGAACAGTTTTGGCATGTTTTCTAGTTTGCATTGTGAGTTTGAGCCCCTGACCCATCCAGCATGTCCACTAACCTCCTAGCTATCTCTAACCCTGGCCTGTTAACTGCCAGCATCACCCAAGCTCTCTAGCACGTGCTGGCATTTCGTCGAGCACCTGGCGTGCGTGCTCTGGGCGCGACCAGAGCGCGCGTTTTGCACGTGCGTGCGCACGGGTCGCCGCGTCGCACCCCTGGCCCTTGCTCGCCTGCAGGGCCACGCCCTGCCCTCGCCCACTCACCAGAACCCTCCAAGCCTCCCTGGCGCCCTACAGCGCCGCCGTCAGGGCCCCCTTGGCGGCTCGCCGGCGTCGGCAGCGGGCTCTGCCGTGGACGGCGCCGCCCAAGCCACCCGCGCGCGCCAGCTGCCCCCTGGGAACAGCCCGAGCCTATCCACAAGCCCGTCGGCACGCGCTCGTCGCCGCCACGTAGCCCTGCAACCAGAGGACAGCGGTCGCCGGCGATCCTATCCACGGCCGCCGCGGGACCGACCTCGAGCGCCTATATAAGGAGACCCCGAGCTCAACTTAGCACTCAGGCAACCTCTTTCAAATCCCCTAGTGCCCCCATCACCCAGCAATCGACGTCGGGAAGTTTTCTTCCCCGCCTCCGGCCAGTTCGGTCGCCGCCGCAATCCAGTGCAGTGCGTCGCAACCGGACCCTCCCCCGCCCATCCAACGCCACCAACCGTCTCCCCATAGTCTTGCGGAGCTGCCTAGCGCCTCAGCCTCAACCAAGGACCACCATAGCCCGAAGCCCCCTTTGCTCCCGAACCACCGTCCGCCGCGGAGCTCGCCGCCGGTGACTTCCTCCGTCCCCACCTGCCTAGCGTCCACCGGGAGGACCGCCCTAGACTGGCGGATCCATCCCTTCCCTCGGGGCCCCGTGGGGAGCTGCCGTTCGTCGACGGCGATCGCCGGAGTCCCGCCCCGTTCGGGCAGAGAGAAAGGAGGGAGAGGGGGACTAGTCAAACCTGACCAGTGGGCCCGCTGGACCCACTGTCAGTGACCCGCGCGCCACCCACGCTGGCTTTAGTGGAAGCGCAAAGTCCCGAGTACGTCTCCTCTGCTTCGAAAGCGTATTTTCCCCCCGAAACGTTTTCTTTTCTAGTTTTATTTAAAAACAGAACTTTGACTAATCTTTGACTGGCTATATCTTTTAAAATAAAACTCCAAATGAGTTGATTCTTTTTCCTACCTCTCTCAAATTTCATCTAGTTTATTTTAAGATTTATTTCAAAAATAGTTGGGACAACTTTTTGTACTGTTTTTGAAATATATGTTATTTGAATATTTCTCAAAATAGGATTTTGGAGAAAAAGGCAACCTTCAAAAAGTGCACCCCCACATGCATACACTTGAAGGCAAGCATTCTGAACCCTGGCTTAATATTTTTGGATGTTGTTGATACGGTTACAACATCACCTTGACTTGGAGCATACGCTATTTTATGTGACGATAAGGTCATACGCATGAGTGCGCAAATGGAAATTTCTTTGCTGTTATAAATGGATATGCTGGTGATAGTGATCATCCTCGTAAGCTTCTCATGCATACCGGAAGGAAGCCGGGAAAGTCGCGGTCTTGGGTAGACACGAGCTTGTCCCTAGTTCCTCATTGAGACGAGTATGTCCGGTATGGCATGGTGGGGCTTGATGAGTGTTAAGCTTATCTGTTATTGGAAATATTTTTGTTATGCTATTCATGCAGGGAATACTTGAACCTCCTGAGTCGGCCGTAGATCGAGTCTTGTTCTAGTAACCCCCATACTTGCTTCGTACTACCACTTGTCCCTGCCATAGGTAGGGTACGGTTCAGTAAGTTGTCAACCCCTTTCTAGCACACACCGTACAGAGAGGCCGTGATGAGGGTCCCATGGCCATGGATTAAAGCCAGTCATCCGGTCCGGGGGCATGGGTGTTTCGGTTGTAGCCGAAGGGGTAGCTCCCCTAGTTTGCGCGCGGTATAAATTTTGTGATCCCATGCTACGTCGAGGTTGTAGCCTCCCCACTTAGAGTTTCGCTTGACAGGTGTCGTGGGTGATTCCAGACACCGGTAAGTTAAGCTGGTGTGTGCAGGTCAGGCGTGTTTTCAATTAAAAGACCGTAGACGGAATTAGTCTCGATGGACTAAAGAAATCCGTTACCCGTGGGTAAAGAGTACACCCTCTGCAGAGATTATACATCTATTCGAATAGCCGTGTCCATGGTTAAGGACTACAGTCTGGGATGGGTCAAGTGTCGGTCTTAGTGTCGGTCTTCGGAGGAAAAACTGTTAAAACAGAACTTGGATCATGACTTGTGACTTGTGACGATTATGATTACTATTATTATGGACTAACCATTTACATTATTTGAATTATTGAGTATCCCTGGGACGGTTCTACCTCCTGGATATTCACTGTGATTATCTTTTATAAGCCCTTTATGTGGTGTCGCATAGACGCCCGACTGTGGCATGCTTGTTATTTCTTTTATTTATAAGCCCTTTATGTGGTGTCGCATAGACGCCCGACTGTGGCATGTTTGTTATTTCTTTTATTTATAAGCCCTTTATGTGGTGTCGCTCAGACGCCCGACCGAGGCATGATTTATTTTACTTTCCTTTCGAGGCGTCGCTTCAGACACTCGATCGGTGCATTCTATGTCTACTCCCGTAATGCATTTTACATGAATAACTTGCATGCGTGCATCATGAAATTTTGTTTATCTCGTGACTGACGTTATGGTCATAGAATATTTCGGAGCATGTTTTGATATATTATACCCGTGTTCTTGATGTTTGCGAGTACATTCAAATGTACTCACTGGCTTGTCCCTGGCTATTGTCTTGGCCAGATTTCGCGCATGGAGATAAGCATTGTGATGCAGCCCCGGAACCTACGCAATGATGATAGCAGCCTCGCAAAGATAGGAGTTATCCTGTGTCAGCTGTTCTTGTGGGAAATGGAGTCCCATAGACGCAGATGTACCACAAACCGCTTCCGCCATCAACCACTAGAAACCAAGTGTTGTACTCCTAGGCCACAATGGTCTTGTACTACATATTTTGTACTTTGCTTGGAATTCTTGTATCAAGTTGGTGCCTCATCAGCTAACAGTAATCCTGGGGCTGGTGAGCACAAAGGCCGCTTTCTGGGAAATTAATATCCCGAAAAACCGGTCCTGACACCGGCGTTCGGCCGCTGCGTGCGAGCCCGCCGGAGCTACTCCGGCGGCTCCGCTGAGCTGGCACACCTGGGGCCACCCCTGGGTCACTGCCTGGTGGCCCCGTGGGCCCGGCTGGCCTAGTTGACCAGGGTCAACGTGCTGACTGGGCTGGTCCCAGCAGCTGACCAGTGGCCCCCACACTATAAACTAATTAATTAGTTAATCTAATTAATCTGGGCTAATTAGTCACTGACTAATGGGGCCCGCACTTAGTTAATCATAGTTAGTTTAAAACAAATCCATTTCAGCTCTGGCTCAATGATAGGTGGGTCCCACTAGACCCACAAGTCAGTTTTGACTGGTCAACCGACCATTTGACCTGCTGACATCACTCTGATGTCATGCCTGCGTCATCATTCACTGTTTTGGATAATGTTGGATTTAAATAAATAATGAAAATCAGAAAATGATTAAATCTTTAGAAAATCATATAAAATAATCCATAACTCGGATGAAAATACTTTCTACATGATAGTTGCTCAGAACGACGAGACGAATCCGGATTCGCAGCCCGTTCGTCCGCCACACATCCCTGACATATCGAACTTGCAACTTTCCCCCTTCGGTTCATCTGTCCAAAAACGCGAAACACCGGGAATACTTTCCCGGATGTTTCCCCCCTTCGCCGGTATCACCTGGTACCGCGTTTGGGCACACCTAGCCTCACGCTTTTTCATGTCATGCATCGTTATGCATCTGTTTGCATTGTATTCATTGTTTCTTCCCCCTCTTCTCTCCGATAGACTACGAGACCGACGCCGCTGCTGGTGCCCCGACCGACTACGCTGTTGACGACCCCTCCTTCTTGCCAGAGCAATCAGGCAAGCCCCCCCTTGATCACCAGATATCGCCTATTCTTCTCTATACTGCTTGCATTAGAGTAGTGTAGCATGTTACTGCTTTCCGTTAATCCTATCCTGATGCATAGCCTGTCCTTGCTACTACTGTTGTTACCTTTACCTGCAATCCTACATGCTTAGTATAGGATGCTAGTTTTCCATCAGTGGCCCTACATTCTTGTCCGTCTGCTGTGCTATACTATCGGGCCGTGATCACTTGGGCGGTGCTCACGGGTATATACTTATATACTCTATACATGATACTTGTGGTGACTAAAGTCGGGTCGGCTCGTAGGAGTACCCGCGAGTGGATCTTGTGGCGGAGCGATAGGGCAGGTTGAGGCCACCTTGGAGAGAGGTGGGCCTGGCCCTGGACGACGTCCGCGGTTACTTTAAAATAACACGCTTAACGAGTTCTTGCTATTTGATCTGAGTCTGGACATTTGGTCTATACGCACTAACCAACTACGCGGGAACAGTTATGGGCACTCGACGTCGTGGTATCAGCCGAAGCCTTCGTGACGTCAGCGACTGAGCGGCGCGCGCCGGATTGGACTGGAACGCCTGCTAGGCTAGGTCTGCTTTCGGCCGCCCTCGCAACGTGCAGGTGTGCAATGGGCGATGGGCCCAGACCCCTGCGCCATAGGATTTAGACCGGCGTGCTGACCTCTCTGTTGTGCCTAGGTGGGGCTGCGACGTGTTGATCTTCCGAGGCCGGGCATGACCCAGGAAAGTGTGTCCGGCCAAATGGGATCAAGCGTGTTGGGTTATGTGGTGCACCCCTGCAGGGAAGTTTATCTATTTGAATAGCCGTGTCCCTCGGTAAAAGGACGACCCGGAGTTGTACCTTGACCTTATGACAACTAGAACCGGATACTTAATAAAACACACCCTTCCAAGTGCCAGATATAACCCGGTGATCGCTCTCTAACAGGGCGACGAGGAGGGGATCGTCGGGTAGGATTATGCTATGCGATGCTACTTGGAGGACTTCAATCTACTCTCTTCTACATGCTGCAAGATGGAGGCTGCCAGAAGCGTAGTCTTCGACAGGATTAGCTATCCCCCTCTTATTCTGGCATTCTGCAGTTCAGTCCATCGATATGGCCCTTTACACATATACCCATGCATATGTAGTGTAGCTCCTTGCTTGCGAGTACTTTGGATGAGTACTCACGGTTGCTTTTCTCCCTCTTTTCCCCCTTTCCTTTCTACCTGGTTGTCACAACCAGATGCTGGAGCCCAGGAGCCAGACGCCACCGTCGATGACGACTCCTACTACCCCGGAGGTGCCTACTACTACGTGCAGCCCGCTGACGACAACCAGGAGTAGTTAGGAGGATCCTAGGCAGGAGGCCTGCGCCTCTTTCGATCTGTATCCCCGTTTGTGCTATCCTTCTTAAGGCAAACTTGTTTAACTTATGTCTGTACTCAGATATTGTTGCTTCCGCTGACTCGTCTATGATCGAGCACTTGTATTCAAGCCCTCGAGGCCCCTGGCTTGTATTATGATGCTTGTATGACTTATTTATGTTTTAGAGTTGTGTTGTGATATCTTCCCGTGAGTCCGCGATCTTGATCGTACACGTTTGCGTGCATGATTAGTGTACGATTGAATCGGGGGCGTGACACGAAGGTTGTCAATGGACAACGAATAAAGTATTATATCTCAGGTACGCCCATTAATGTTGAAAGTAATATTATCCAAACTTTGACACTTGAAGAACATATAAAAGAGTCCTTCCGGACCACTCCAGAATCGTCAAAATAAGGAGGTACATGATACGGTAAGTAAACGGACTCCGCAAAATCCGTAAAAATATTTTTTTTAGTTTTGGAATATCTTAGAATTTTGGAAATAAAGAAACTCCTAGGAAGCGTCCCTTGGTGGGAACAATACACCAGGGCGCGCCAGGCATGCCTGGCGCGCCCAGGTGGGGTGTCCCAGGGTCTGGAGCACCCAGGTGGGTTGTGCTGACCCGCGACACCTTCCGTACTCCGTTTTTCTTCCATATGCTTGTCCTCCAAGATAAAAAATCTATATATACTTCCCGAGCCTGTTAACCTCCATATTGCGGAGAAATCCTCTGTTCTCTTTTCTTGCTGTTTTCTGTGTAGTTCTGAAAATATGTCGTCCCAAGACTTCGACGGAGAGAGCGATGTCTCACATCTCATTGCTGATCCAAAGACCTATGGGGACTTATCTCCCTATGGTAGAACTACGGATGATGAGGAGGATGCTCACTTGATGAGGGTTGATGATTCTAGCTCGGAGGAGGGGGATATTCCTCTATCTCAACCTGGAGATATACACGTGGAGTTCAAGATGTCCAGTCTCCCTAAGAGAGCCAACCGGTCTAATAATTGATCTATTCCTCTTTGTTTTAGACAGAAAAGCAAAAGGGATCTATGTGAAAAGATCTTGAAGTTGGATTTGGAAGTCGATGACTTAAAGGAGGAAATTGCTCTCCTCAACTACAAAATGAAAAAGTTGAAGGCACAATCATTACCACCACCATCATCTTCTTCACCACCGAAAGAGAACTAAGTATCGGGTATGGGCACTCCCATTGGCTTCCGCCAAGCTCGCGGGAGGTGCCCTGGTATCATATCATCCAACTATCTTTCTGCTTTTACTTATCTTAGTTCGATCTTTTTGCTATAGATGAAATAAAGTTTAGTTTGATCCTTTCTTCTTTGATAGTTTGCTTAGTGATCTATCATTGTAATCGAGTGCAAGTTATATAGTAAAGTTTAGTTTGAGTTTTTGCTTTCTTTAATTTCATGTTGCAAATAAAGAAAATATATAAGAAAGAAATTAAAAGATAAAGGAAATAAATCAATAAGATTATATACTAACCCTATGGTCGGTGATGGCACCACATAAGGTAAAGTATAAGTAGAAAATTTTATTAGAGATTGACAAACATAGCATTAGTCAATGATGCAACTCATGAAAGAATTAATAAGGGAAGAGACGATTCACATATGAATATACTATCCTAGAAATCTTTTGTGATTGTGAGCCCTCATCAAACTATTATATGCCAAAATTGTTGACGTTGGACAAGGAAGACAACTTAATGGTTTATGTTTGTTTATATTCACATAGAAGTCATATTGTCATAGATCCTTCAACATGTGATGCTTGCCCCTATCTTTGCTAGCCAAAAATTCCGCACTAAGTAGAGATACTACTTGTGCATCCAAAAACCCTTAAACCCAAATCTTATTTTCAAGTGTCCACCATACCTACCTAGGGATTGAGCAAGATCCCTCAAGTAAGTTGTCATCGGTGCAAAAAGGCAATAAAAAATTGCTTCTAAAAGTGTGAGATCATTTAGTGTAAGAGAAAATTGAGCATTGTACGAACTTGGATGACAAAGAATAAAAGCGACAGACTGCATAATAAAGGTTGTCATCTTAAGGGGCAATACAACGTGACGTTCTCTTGCACTAAGGGATTGAGCATACAAACAAATAAGCACATGTCAACTTCTGCTTCCCTCTGCGAAGGGCCTATCTTTTACTTTTATGTATTGACTTTTACGCAAAGAGTCAAAGTTGTCCTTCTATTCCTTTTTATTTTTCTCCTTTGGCAAGCATATATGTCCGGTTGAATATAGATAGCATGAGTTATTATTGGTGACATCACCCTCGAGGTGAGTATGTTGGGAGGCGAAACTATAAGCCCCTATCTTTCTATATGTCCGGTTGAAACGTTTTGCTCATGGGTACGAGGTGAGTGTTAGAAATCATAGACGACTATATGATGGTTGAGTATCTGGACTTGCCTAAAGGCTCCGACACGTGACCCTTCCTGAAAAGATGATGAATTGTAGTTGCAAAGTTGACTGAGAACATAGTTTGTTGGATTCTAATAGAGTTTTTGCTTTATACTTCGATTGTGTGATGAACGGTTACTTATTCATGAGAAGTATATGATGAAAGTTTTATGATAAAAGTCCTATGTTTAATTTTGTTGCTGTTATAATAATCAACATGATGCTTCTATGTCCGTATTTCATTTTTATCGACACCTCTCTCTCAAAGCATGTGGACATGTTTTTCGATTTCGGTTTTTGCTTGAGGCCAAGCGAGGTCTAAGCTTGGGGGAGTTGATATGTCCATTTTGCATCATGTTTTCTTACTGTTATTTATAATGTTTTTATCCATAATAATGCTTTTTGGAGTAATTCTAATGCCTTTTCTCTCATAATTTGCAAGGTATACACCAAGGGGGAGAATTCTGGCAGCTGGAAATCTGGACCTAGAAAAGCTATGGCAGGCCACCTATTCTGCACAACTCCAAACAAGCTGAAACTTCACGGAGATTTTTTATGGATAATTTAAGAATTATTGGAGCAAATAACTACCAGAGGGGGCCCACCAGGTGGGTACAACCCACGTGGGCGCGCCAGGGAGCCCAGGCGCGCCCTGGTGGGTTGTGCCGTCCTCGGCCCACCTCCTGTGCCCATCTTATGGTATATAGGACATTTTGAACTAAAAAAATAAGGAGAGGACTTTTGGGACGGAGCACCGTAGTCTCGAGGCGGAACTTGGGCAGGAGCACTTTTGCCCTCCGGTGGAGCGATTCCGCCGGGGGAACTTCCCTCCCGGAGGGGGAAATCATCATCATGATCATCACCAACAACTCTCCCATCTTGGGGAGGGCAATCTCCATCAACATCTTCAACAACACCATCTCATCTCAAACCCTAGTTCATCTCTTGTGTTCAATCTTGTTACCGGAACTATAGTTTGGTGCTTGTGGGTGACTAGTAGTGTTGATTACATCTTGTAGTTGATTACTATATGGTTTATTTGGTGGAAGATTATATGTTCAGATCCAATATGCTATTTAATACTCCTCTAATCATGAGCATGTTTATCATTTGTGAGTAGTGACTTTTGTTCTTGAGGTCACGGGAGAAATCATGTTGCAAGTAATCATGTGAACATGATATGTGTTCGATGTTTTGATAGTATGTATGTTGTGATTCCCTTAGTGGTGTCATGTGAACGTCGACTACATGACACTTCACCATATTTTGGGCCTAAGGGAATGCATTGTGGAGTAGCAATTAGATGATGGGTTGCGAGAGTGACAGAAGCTTAAACCCCAGTTTATGTGCTATTCTGTAAGGGACCGATTGGATCCAAAAGTTTAATTCTATGGTTAGAATTCATTCTTAATACTTTTCTCGTAGTTGCGGATGCTTGCGGGAGGGTTAATCATAAGTAGGAGGTTTGTTCAAGTAATAACAGCACCTAAGCACCGGTCCACCCACATATGAAATTATCAAAGTAGCGAACACAAATCAAGCCAACATGATGAAAGTGACTAGATGAAATTCCCGTGTACCCTCAAGAGCACTTTGCTTATCATAAGAGACCGTTTTGGCCTGTCCTTTGCCTCAAAAGGATTGGGCTTGCTGCATGTTTGTTACTATTATGGTTACTTGCTCATTACAAATTATCTTGCTATCAAACTACTCCACTACTTACAATTTCAGCACTTGCAGACATTACCTTACTGAAAACTACTTGTCATTTCCTTCTGCTCCTCGTTGGTTCGACACTCTTACTTATCGAAAATAGCTAAAATTGATCCCCCTACACTTGTGGGTCATCAATGCACGACTGGCCTTCTCGGTCAGCTCACTGATCGTCTTCGCGCTGAGTTCGCCATCAAGGACTTGGGTCCTTTGCACTACTTCCTCGGTGTTGAGGTGGTGCGCCTTCTGGATGGCTTCTTTCTCCTTCAGCTGAGGTACGCTCATGAGCTCTTGGATCTGTTGGGGAACGTAGTAATTCAAAAAATTTCCTATGACCACGCAAGATCTTTCTAGGAGAAGCATAGCAACGAGCGGGGAGAGTGTGTCCACGTATCCTCATAGACCGAAAGCGGAAGCGTTTAGTAACATGGTTGATGTAGTCGAACGTCTTCACGATCCAACCGATCCAAGTACCGAACATATGGCACCTCCGTGTTCGGAACATGTTCAGCACGATGACGTCCCTCGAGCTCTTGATCTAGTAGAGGGTCGAGGGAGAGTTCCGTCAGCACGACGGCGTGGCGACGGTGATGATGAAGTTACCGGCGCAGGGCTTCGCCTAAGCACTACGACAATATGACCGAGGTGTTAAACTGTGGAGGGGGGCACTGCACACGGCTAAGAGATTGTCTGTTGTGCTTTGGGGTGCCCCCTTGGCCACGTATATAAAGGAGGAGGGGAGGAGGTGGCCGGCCTAGGAGGGGCACGCCATAGGGGGAGTCCAACTAGGATTGGGAATCCTAGTTGGACTCCCCTTCCTTTTACAAGAGGGGGAGAGAGGGAAGGAGGAAGAGAGGGAGAAGGAAAGAGGGGGGCGCCCCCCCTCCCTAGTCCAAATCGAAGTTGCCATGGGGGGGCACCCCTTGCGGCCCTCTCCTTTCCACTAAAGCCCATGAAGGCCCAATACTTCCCCGGGGGCGTTTCGGTAACCCCTCGGTACCCCGAAAAATATCCGAACCTCTCCGAAACCATTTCGGTGTCCGAATTCCTTCGTCCAATATATCAATCTTTACCTCTCGACCATTTTGAGACTCCTCGTCATGTCCGTGATCTTATCCGGGATTCCGAACAAACTTCGGTCATCAAATCACACAACTCATAATACAAATCGTGATCGAACGTTAAGCGTGCTGACCCTACGGGTTCGAGAACTATGTAGACATGACCGAGACACATCTCCGTTCCAAAACCAATAGCGGAACCTGGATGCTCATATTGGCTCCTACATATTATACAAAGATCTTTATCGGTCAAACCGCACAACAACATACGTCATTCCCTTTGTCATCGGTATGTTACTTGCCTGAGATTCGATCGTCGGTATCATCATACCTAGTTCAATCTCATTACTGGAAAGTCTCTTTACTCGTTCCGTAATGCATCATCCCGTAACTAACTCACTATTCACATTGCTTGCAAGGCTCATAGTGATGTGCATTACCGAGAGGGCCAAGAGATACCTCTCCGATACACGGAGTGACAAATCCTAATCTCGATCTATGACAACTCAACAAACACCATCGGAGACACCTGTAGAGCATATTTATAATCACCCAGTTACGTTGTGATGTTTGATAGCACACAAGGTGTTCCTCCGCTATTCGGGAGTTGCATAATCTCATAGTCAGAGGAACATGTATAGGTCATGTTGACAGCAATAGCAATAAAACTAAATGATCATTATGCTAAGCTAACGGATGGGTCTTGTCCATCACATCATTCTCTAATGATGTGACCCCATTCGTCAAATGACAACACATGTCTATGGTTAGGAAACTTAACCATCTTTGATTAACGAGCTAGTCAAGTAGAGGCATACTAGGGACACTCAGGTTTGTCTATGTATTCACACATGTACTAAGTTTCCGGTTAATACAATTCTAGCATGAATAATAAACATTTATCATGACATAAGGAAATATAAATAACAACTTTATTATTGCCTCTAGGGCATATTTCCTTCAGTCTCCCTCTTGCACTAGAATCAATAATCTAGATTACATAGTAATGATTCTAACACCCATGGACTCTTGGTGCTGATCATGTGTTGCTCGTGGAAGAGGCTTAGTCAACGGGTCTAGAACATTCAGATCCGTATGTATTTTGCAAATCTCTATGTCTCCCTCCTTGACTTGATCGCGGATGGAATTGAAGCGTCTCTTGATGTGTTTGGTTCCCTTGTGAAATCTGGATTCCGTCGCCAAGGCTATTGCTCAAGTATTGTCACAAAAGATTTTCATTGGACACGATGCACTAAGTATTACTGTCGTGGGAGTAAGTCTGACAGTATGAGTAGGGGCTAAGTAGGAGGAGGCAAGATCCTAGCTACGGTGAGGTTGTGCACGCAAGGTTTATGAGTCCAGACCCTTCTCATAGGAAGTAACAACCCTACGTCTCGGTGCCCGGAGGCTTGGTCGACTGGATTATGTGTGAGAGTTACAGGGGGTCCGAATCCTTGTGCCAGTGGAGGCGGTGGCTTATATAGAGTCCGCCAGGACCCCAGCCATCCCACGTTACATAGGGTTCAATGTACATTAAGACAGGGCGTTACTGGTAACGCCAACTATAAAGAGCTATAAATGATGTTAAAGACTATAGAGTGAATGCCTGACCGTTGCCATCCTGAGTGGCTTTAGACCTTCTGTCTCTGAGTGATTTTTCATGTAGTCGAGTGACTATTATCTTGGTCGAATGGAATTGGGGTATCCGAGTGAGGTAGATGGTCGAGTGGATTGCACTCCAAGGTGAACTTAGTCGGTTTCTTCTGTTGTATTTTGAATGTCTTTGAATCTAGGGCAGTGTCCTTGGGTAGGGTGTCTAGGTCAGGCCTATGACCCTACCCTAGGTACATGTCGTCGTCATTAGCCCTTGAATGGATTGAGGTCCGAGTGAAGAAAGAGCTGAAGTTGACTCCGACTCGATTCCATACTTCGGAGGTATTTCATCTGAGTCTGCGAATCATGTTGAACCTTCAAGCTTGTTTCAGTCGCCTTGATCCATTCAGAGGCCGTCGTCGAGTGGACTATACTGAGAATCTTCGAGTGTTGATATGGAACGAAATCTTTGGCGTGATTGGTTGCTCTGCAGTCCCCGGATCTCATGGGATTCAAAATTTCGAGAAGCGCGCGGGACGGAGCGAGCCACAGTAATCGGAGTGGTTAGATAGGGACACCTCGATTTTTGCGCTGCCTTTTTCGCCATGTATCGGGCAAGCGACTGTTGCGGGATTTGACAGGATTGCTCGGGCCCACGAGCCAGTCACTTGGAAATAGGCCCATATAAGGTTGTCGAGGCTGATGCGTTTGCAAAGTGCACCTCATTCTCTCTCTTCTTCCTCTACTTGTCCACCGCATCCCCCTCTGTTCTCGACGCCGCCGCTCTGCCCGTATGCCGTCCGCCGCAATGGGAAAGGACAAGACGGCGGCCCTGGAGCGCGCGAAGAAGGCGACAACGACATCAAAGGGAAAGAAGACGAGTCGGGGGTCGTCATCGAGGTCCGGCCTGCCGCCTGGTTGGATCCAAGGAGACTGGATTCGATCTACGATCCAGAAGGAAGACATGGAAGACCTGGCCGACGCGGGCTTGATTTCCCACGGATCGTGGAGGTTGCCGGGGAACGAGACCGAGCCTCAACCACAGGAGGGTGTGTGTGTCCTCCTCGCAACTCATGTCGACCGTGGTTTCACTCTGCCTCCACATCCATTTTTTCGGGGTTTCTTGAACTTTTTTGGTGCCCAACTTCATCATTTCTCTCCCAACACAATCACATATCTCGCTGCGTATGTCTCTCTGTGTGAAAACTTGTTGGGCTGTCGACCGCATTGGGGTCTATTCCAACACATCTTTACCTGCCATTCCCAAACTGTGAAGAAAGCAAATCCGACTGACGAAAAGATGCACGTGATCCAAATGTGTGGGGGTTTAGGGATCGAGACGAGGGGTAGGAGTACTTTTCCTTCTATGACTCTTCCCGAGTCGGTTAGGGGGTGGCAGTCGACCTGGTTCTACTGCCAAGATGTTCCGAGTCCCGGTCAGTCGACTGGTCTTCCTCCCTTTACCATGGATCAAGTCCGCCAACCCTCTTCATTGACCGTGACTCCAGTAGAGAAACGAGAGGTGTCAACACTAGTCGACCGGGTAGTCCAATTAGTCCATGATGGCCTGACTATCATGGATTTGTTGGAGGTGTTTCTCAGTCGACACATCCAGCCTCTCCAAGCCCGCGATCATTCGATGTGGATGTACTCGGGCGTTAACGACACCGCTCGGGTCCACCCAGAGGAGGTCACCAAGGAGACGGTGGCACAGTGGCTACGGAGCATCACCGGAAACAAAGACAACCCCAAGGGGTCCAGAAGAGTTGCACCATTCGACGCCAATAATGAGCCGGACAAGGTCTGACCTTTGTTACCGAGTGTCTTTTTATTCTGATTTGCAACTATCCTTGAATCTGATTGATGCTTGTTTAACACTTTGCCTTGCAGATTTATACTGAGATGTACTCCGGGGAGCAAGTCCAGGAGGGAACGGAGAGCACAGACGAGAGTGGCGACTGGCAATCCCCCGATGACAATGAAGATGACAGTGATGACTCAAACGACAGTGAAGAAGTTGACTCACCACCTCGCTTAGAACGGCAATCCAAACAGTCTCAAGACCCTGCAAGCGGTCGTGGCAAGGCAGCTCCTCCAAGCACACAAGTGCAAAAACGCACTCGGACTTCGACTCCGAAACCGTTTGAAAAGGCCGCCAAGCAGCCCAAGATCGCCCCCCCAAAGCCTCGGAAGGCCTTGCCCAAGATCAAGGTGGATGTTCTTGTCGCTTCTACGTAAGTGTTTTGCTTTCCCTCTTTGCTTTTGCTTTGCTTGGGAACTTCTATGTTATTGTCGACTCATTCTCTTGCTTGACCGAGTGAATTCTGAAACTTTCAGTGCTGCAACTTCTTGGACCTCCATGGACATTTACGAGGATCAAGATGATGAGGAAACTGAAGACGCGGCCACTTCTGAAGCGGGTACAACTCTACAATCTTGCCCTCATTTTTTCAATTGTACTATCGGTCGACTGAACTCTTACAGCCGAGTCTTTTGCAGTGCCACCAAATGTCATTGAACTTCCAAACGACGATGAAGATGTGCCCCAGAAGACCACGGGAAGAAAGGGCAGGACTTCTAGGAGGAGGGTGCCTGCCAGCAAGGTACCTTAGTCAACATCAGCGCCAGAACTAGTGATCCAGCAAGCTAGAGATCCAATTCGGGCTTCTGTTTCTTTTGCCGATCCTGTGTCGACTGATCGTCCTTCGGCGTCGACCGCCCAAGTCCTTGCTCCATCCTTGCAACTCCATGCCTCAGATCCCCTGGCTGCTTTGACTGTTCCACCAACTCCGCTCTTTGTTACCCATCATGTCCCAGAGGACCAAGTGAGCGTTGCTAAGGAAGCTATACGCCAAGCAGGCCTTATGATGGAGCAAATGAAGGTGGTGCACGAAGCTAGCAAGGCTGCCTACGATGCCAGCTTTGCTCTTCAAACCAATGTCCAGGTGAGTTGATTTCCAACTGATCTTTCAGCTTGATCTTTCCTCTGTTAGGATATGGTACTTGAAAACTGTTGCTTTATTATTCGTAACATGTCCGTGGATGAGCGTTTTGAAACCTTTAATGTGCATCTATCATGAGTCTATGCCTTGCATCCGGTCACCCACTAGGTGTTTTAACTTTTGCTGAATAGTTCTTGAGTCAACTAGGTCGCGTCGAGTGTATCATTGAATCAGTGGGGGCACGCAGAGTGCACCCACTAGGTGTAGTCCCCGATACTACCGTCGAATGTTTGATTCGGCGGGGGTCTTTGTCAAATGTATCCTTACAGTTCTTCCACTCGGTCCAGACAGGTCGTGCCAAGTGGGATTCGGACCAGTTCGGGTACGCCAAGTGCACCCACTGGGTGTAGTCCCCGAGACCGCGGTCAACTGCGGGCAGTCAGCGGTTGTTTGAGAATAAGTGTTGCCGTTTTTTTTTCTTTCGACTGGACTGACCATGTCGAGTGGGAAGTCGAACCAGTGGGGGCACGCCAAGTGCACCCACTGGGTGTAGTCCCCGAGACTACTGTTGAATGTTTGATTCGGCAATAGTCTTAGAACTCTTTTTGCCGTAATGACTTGAACTTGTATCTTATCGCTCGGAAGCAATCGATCTTTGTTCCTGTCGACTGACGTGTCTTATTGGTTGATTGCAGAAATCTTGTGAGCTCGGGGCTCAGTTTGCTGAATTGAATAAGAAACAGATCCGGCTCAATCGCAACCTGGAGTTGGCCAAGGAGAACTTGCAGAAGGCTAAAGATGAAGCAGCTGCCATGGGAGGTAATAACTGATCGACTGTTCGCCTTGTCATCTTTTTCTTTTCGTATTGAACCGAGTGACTCCACTCGAACAGATGTGCGTAGTGAACACAGACAACTCCAAGCTCGTGTGAAGAATGTTATTTCTTAGAAAAAATGAAGCAGGCTCTGGAGCAGAAGGACCTCGACCTCGCAGCAGCGCAGAAGACGGCGCGAGAGAAAACTGAACTTGCTGACAAGACGCTGGCTTCAGTCGGCAAGTTAGAAGAAGAAAATGCCAAGCTGAAGACTGCCATTGATGAAGCCAACAAAGAGGTTGTGCAGCTGAAGAAGGACAAGGTGGCCCTGACTGACAAGGTCGGAGATCTCACTCAGAAGAGGGACGAACTGGAGGCTTATCTGGGAGGACTCGCCAAGAAGATGTTCCTTATGCTTGAAGGTACTTTTCCTTGTCCGACTGATTTGCAACTACCGACTCATTATTCAACTGTCGACTCACCTTTTTGTGTGTGTGCGGAATTCTGTCAAAACTTCGAGGAAGAGATTGGGCGGATTGAGACGAATCTGGACCCCATTAACTCCCCCGCCAAGGACGAAGCTACGATGAATGTGCTGCGACTAGAATCCTGCCTCGCCAGCGTCACGAACTATCTTGCTCGACTGAAAGTGGCGGTATTGCAGATTGACACGGAGCTCTGGCAAAGTGTGACATTCCAGGATGCGTCGACTGAGAAACGGCTGAGTTTTGTTCCCCCGCCGCCCGAAGCAACGCTCGAATTTGCATCAAACCTCTACTAGCCTCTGAACGTGATGGTTGAATCAACTCTGCTATACGTGTTGCGGCTGCAAGATTCTGAACTGGTGTGCGATATACCTGAGGTTCAGGCGGAAACAACTGCCGGCACTGTTGACTGGATTCGGGGATCTGCTGACGAGCGCGTTCGTCGAGTGAATGTTGGAGATTCTCCAGACGCGCGCGCTCAGCCAAGGTGGCCAGGCGTGCAGCCTCCAAGGCCCGAGCCTAAGAGGTTTCCCCGATGATGGCGGTGTGGAGGGCCTCCACGTTGCGTCGATGCAGCTCTTCCCTCTGCTACGAAGTGAGGGCTTCGGGATGATACTCGTCATGACCGCGCGACGGACCGGCGCCACCATCGCCGCAACCACTGCGATGGAAACCAGGCGGGCTGCATGGCGTGTCGACGATCAGGACCTCTGCCGCCGGGTCGCTGCTCCCGCACTCGGACAGAGTCTCAGCGAAACCAGTCGACAGGTCGAATAGTTCGTAGAGAGATTCGTCGGGCTCGATTGCCGCGACTTGAGGGGTGGCCGACTGGAGAGCCACCGCATGCTTCCCCCAGCGCTGAAGCCGCGATCGATCAGATCTCTTGCAACGGCGTACAGCTGGAAGGGTGGATGACGTGGGAACCAGCCGATACTGAGTCGACGGCTGCCGTAGAAGGATGCCGCAGGCACTCGCACGGAAGTGCGCCGCCCCGCGGATGGGAAGGGCCTCGACATCGAGGGGGGCCTGCTGGAGCCAAGTGGAGTCGTCGGCGCTGAAGACGAGCGCGTCGAGTCGGATCTCACGGCCCATAGCCGGACCACCGCCGGAAACCATGTTGATGGAGATCGGAAAAATTGCAACCTCGCCGGAAGTCACTAAGACACCTGCCCCGCGGTGGGCGCCAATTGTCGTGGGAGTAACTCTGATAGTAAGAGTAGGGGGTACGTAGGAGGAGGCAAGATCCTAGCTATAGTGAGGTTGTGCACGCAAGGTTTACGAGTTCAGGCCCTTCTCGGAGGAAGTAACAGCCCTACGTCTCGGTGCCCGGAGGCTTGGTCGACTGGATTATGCGTGAGAGTTACAGGGGGTCCGAACCCTTGTGCCAGTGGAGGGGGGTGGTTTATATAGAGTGCGCCAGGACCCCAGCCATCCCACGTTACACAGGGTTCAATGTACATTAAGACAGGGCGTTACTGGTAATGCCAGCTATAAAGAGCTATAAATAATCTTAAAGACTACAGAGTGAATGCCTGACCGTTGCCATCCTGAGTGGCTTTAGGCCTTCTGTCTCCGAGTGATTCTTCATGTAGTCGAGTGACTATTATCTTGGCCGAATGGAATTAGGGTATCCGAGTGAGGTAGATGGTCGAGTGGATTGCACTCCAAGGTGAACTCAGTCGGTTTCTTCTGTTGTATTTTGAATGGCTTTGACTCTAGGGCAGTGTCCTTGGGTAGGGTGTCTAGGTCAGGCCCATGACCCTACCCTAGGTACATGTCGTCGTCAATTAGACCTAGATCGAATATGAACTTCTTCATCCAGACTCCTTCATTTGCTGCTTCCGAAGCAGCTATGTACTCCGCTTCACACGTAGATCCCGCCACAACGCTCTGCTTGGAATTGCACCAACTGACAGCTCCACCATTCAATATAAATACGTATCCGGTTTGTGACTTAGAGTCATCCGGATTAGTGTCAAAGCTTGCATCACTACTGCAGGATGGTCCAAACGCGACACTACGATCAGAGACCCTTCGACAAAACTGTGTGCGATGCCATACTTGCAAACGGTGGTGTAAATAAACCGTCAAAAAACGTGCAAAACGTTTGCGATGACAGATGCATCAAACATGGTTCAGATTTTAGTTGCGTGTGCGATGCAGGGTACACGGTTTAGTTCAATTAACTATTTGGGATGAGGAGGAACAAAAGAAATGGGAAGCCAGATGAAGGCGTGTGCGATATACAGCATACGGTTCACTCGGATGAACTGTGTGTGATTAGGCAACACATTAGAAACGGTTCAACTGAACAAGATGTGTGTGATACGCGGCAAAAAGGTCCGTAATTAGAAATGTGTGCGAAGACCAATAATAACAGAGACGACTGCTGCTAATAAGTTGTGTGATTTGCTCTGTCTATAGTAGAATAACATGTATATATATAACTTAAATAAACATCCAATTACATAAGTGACTATACAGATCATTCGCACACACCTCAATAAACAATTCCATGCATTCTAAAGTAGGAGAAACGATCGTCTAGTCATCTACTTCTATTGACGCTCCCGCCACTGCTCTGTGGCTCGATCCCTCGTCTGGGGAAGGAAGAATACACTTCCTCATGTCAAGGATCTGCCTGTACATCTCATAGCTTGTGTACACGTCCATGCCCGCGTACTTGACATGTTGTTCATCCAGTCTCTCATGCCATACACTGTGCCAGGCGTTCTTGCCCTATTGCTCTCATTCTTCATCTTCATGTAGTAGGGGTCGATGATGGCCGAGGCGAGGTCAACCAGAGAGTTCAGTTTGTTTTTGTTGCTGCCCCAGACCTTGTAGTGGTGCTGGATGTTGACAAGATTCGGCCATTTCAAGTCCGAAACCTTGAGCGCTTTTAGATTGTTGGTGGTGTCCACCGTAGCGAAACCATAGTAGGAGCTGTTGATAAACCTGGAGAAACGCTCACAAGGCCTTGTGGCAAGGTGGTAGTGATAGACGAGGAGGTCATGTCGCACGCACAACTGGGCGACGACAAACTTCCGATCATGCCCGGCATGACCGATGGTGTACTCGAGGTCGAAGCCAACCACTCGGTACTTGTCCTCGGCAAGGAACTGCTCCATAGTTTGGATGGAGCTCTCCACCGAGACCAGATCGTTCATGTACACCACCGAGAGGGCCTTCCCCCTCACGTGGTTGTCCACTACGTGATGCGTGGTGAACTGCCCGCCGTTGTCGTCGACGACCGCTGGGAGCGCCATTGGAGCCACGGGGAGCGCCATTGGAACCGCTGGATGTCCTCTCTGTATGTGTCGTCGTGGGTGTTCTTATTGTGTCATGTGACGCGAGAGATATAAGGTAAATGGCCGTAGGAATAAATGGGGGTCGGGCGGCCTGGATTCTCTGCCCGTCCGCATGGCAGTTTTTGCAGCGGGTAACTGCATCGTCGCGCCGCGCCCGGCGCAACCGCATGCACATGAACGTGCATGATGATGTGTTGGCCCCAAACACTGGAAGCACGCATGGAGGGACGAGGGCAGAGCACCCGGAGGGACGCATGAGCAGTGCTCGTGTGGCGGGACGCGAGCAGAGCGCGTCGCGGCCGCCTGAACCGCAAGCAACCACACACATAGAGCAGTTGAACACGCAGGAAATGGTCGCCTACAAGCCATCCGACAGTTGCGTCGCTGCGTAGAGAGCGGCCGTGTGCTACCACCTCCGTCTAGTCTATAGTCCCCTTTATAATCTGTGCCATACTTTGCCCTCAAATTTAACCAACAAAACGTTAATGCATGTTATAAAAATTATACAATTGGAAACTATGTTCAAATACAAATCCAACTATAGAATCTTTGGTGACATGCATTCTTATTTTATTAGTTAAATCATACTTATAAACCAGGACGGGGTATAGTAGGTAATTGAATCGCAAACGTTTTTTATTATCCGTGTGTGTATGTGGCCTTTCGTCCTCCTCTCACACGTCTTGTCATCCTGCTGCCGCAGACGGCTTACAGCGCAAGCTTGCGCAGTGCGCGGGGGCGTTCTTTTGGCCAAACGGTGGCGCCAATGAATCGTCAGTGAGCCCATTCTTGTGCAACCTTGCAGGTTCCCGCGCAAGCTTCCCGGCCGACTCGGTGAAATCCCCAAAATCCCAATGCTTACTGGCCTGCTATAAAAACCCTCACGGCCGGTGAGTCCTCCGTCGCATTTTCCCCTCCCTCCCTGTAGCTTATCTCGTCTGCTTCTCCCAAAATCGCCAATGGCACCGGCCCATCATCGTCGCTCAGCCACTCCGCCGTCATCAGAGGACAGCTCCAGCTGGGAGGCTACACCGCGATGGTGGCGCAGTCCCCGGCATAGTGTAGGGTGCGTGGCGTCCCTGTTGGTTGTGCGCGGAACACCCACCACACGCTCCGCCGTCGGTGCCCGTCGGCAGCTGTTGCCGGCCGCCGTTGCCGCCACACCACCGTCTAAAGCCAGGGCCATCACCCGCTCCACCGCCGCGGCCCGAAGGCGGGAGGTGGCCGTCGTGGCCTCCACCCCACTACCGGACATCGTGGCCATCACCCGCTCTGCCACCGCGGCCCGAAGGCGGGAGGTGGTGGTCGTGGCCGCCACCCCATTGTCGGCCGCCATGGCCGCCAGCCCACCGTTGACCGCCGGGGTCATCACCCGCTCCGCCACCGCTGCCCTAAGGTGGGAGGCGGAGGTGTATGCCTACACGTGCGACAGCGACCTTTCGCGCTACACCGAGTTCTTGCGGGAGGAGGAGGAGCGCCTCGTCGAGCACGCAAAGAGCCATACCGCCGCCGTGGCCGCGGCACACGCCGCCTAAGAGGCGAGGAATCACGAGATCTACGTGGAGAACCAATGCATCGAGAGGGGTCGTCTGGAGCGGCAGAGGGCGTTCGAGGTGAGCGTCGTTGAAGCTGCAACGACGGCAGGCACCGTATTGCGGTTGCCCAGCTCGTCGGTAGGCTCCTCCTCCTCCGCCTCTTATTGAGCGCGCTCGGCAGAGGAGAGGTAGACGGAAGTAGTACAAAGCCCCTCCGCAGCAGTAGTAGTAGTATTTAGGGGCTATTTTGTTCAGCTTATCTGACTATAGATGTGGTGGAACTGTACAACGTACTTAAAATTAGCTAGTATATATAGTTGAACTAGCTATTTTACTACGTGGTTGGCAACAATTGGGGAAAAGTTTGGTCGGTTCAGCTGTCGAGTTGAACTGTTTGTATAAATTAAGAACGACTGCTTAATCTATGCTTAATTACTGAATTTTAGTTGCAAAAATTAGATACTGCTAGTGATTTTTAGCTTCATATTTTGACAAATCGCAGTGTTATAAGGTTGACAAATGGCAATGTTACTAGATCAACAAATGTCAATCTTTCCAGTTTGACAAATGGCAACATACCCAATATGACAGATGCAAATCTTACCAAATTGTTTGTAAGTGGTTGGACATGGGTCATCCAAAAGAACCGTTTGCGTTGAAGAGATGCACAAATCCTGCTCTCACTTTGCATCATGTCGTCCCGCGATCGACGGGCGGGGCGCGGGAGGACGGCAGCTGGCGGCGCTGAGAGGTAGCGTTCAATGGCGGCGTCCCATGCCGCTGAGGGGGGCGCGCGCATGGAGAGGAAGACGGGCGGCCATGGAAGTCAAAGGGCTCGCTTCCTAGTGAGCCTGCGCAGCGTACAGCTCGCATGCTTCTCGGTGAGCCTGCACATTCGAGGACAGCTTGCACGCCTCTCGGTCAGCCTGCGCACCGGACCACGCTCGCACGCATCCTGTTTAGTCAAGGTCAAGTAGCTATCCGCACGGCACCTCCAACAGCTATTAAAACCAAGACACGCGGCGTCACATGAATGGTTAATAGAACGCACATGGTTTGAATTATACAAACGTTTGAGATATTAAAGTGGTAGCTATTTTTTCAAAATGCCTTTGTTGGCTGTCATTATTCGAGTGCGCCTTCTCTCAAAATGGACACGGAAAATACCACAGCATGTCGGGTGCCATTCCATGATATCATGCCAAGTTTCATGAATTTCAGACGAGTTTTGGATTTACTAGAATTTAAAAATAAAGTATCTCAACGTTTTGCCGGCAATCAACGGTGCTCTGGTGTTTGAAATTCATTCCCATTTCTTGCATGGGACCTAAGCATGCACCCAAGGACACATATTTGTTTTTTCAACCAATTTATATGCATTGGAGCATGTGCATGTAGTTGAAATTTGAATTATGCACATAAATTCATTGAAAACTCTGTTAATGCATAAAAATGTCCAAACGAACCCCAAAAAATCACAAAAATTGACACAACACTCCTATTGTTCTATGTTGACACGAGAATTTTTTTGAAAGCAATAAGAGACAATGGATATCGTTTCGTCCCCAATGGTGGGACGTTCCCTACTGAAACCATCATGCTTGTTGTGAGAAGCTCTAGTTTGTGAGAAGCATAGACCCAAACCTGCGCCAAATGGGACAAAAAATTTACCACGGCATGTTGATGCCGCTCCATGATAGCATGCCAAGTTTCATGAATTCCAGACGAGGTTTGGATTTACTAGAATTTAAAAATCAGGTATCTCAATGTTTGCGACCGATTGAAAGTGGCAGGATGTTTGACATTCATTCCCATTTCTTGCATGGGACCTAAGCAGGCAACCAAGGACACAGATTTGAATTTTCAACTAATTTATATGCATTTGAGCATGTGCATGTAGTTCAAATTTGAATTATGCACATGAATGCATAGAAAACTCAGTTAATGTATAAAAATGTCCAAGTGAACCCCGAAAAATCCCAAAAATTGACACAACACTCCTGTTGTTCTATGTTGACACTAGGAAAAAAATTGAAATCGAGAAGGGGCAACGGATATCGTTTCGTACAAAAAGGTGAAACGTTCCCTACCGAAACCATCACACTTGTTGTGAGAAGCTCTGATTTATGAGAAGCTTATACCCAAACCTGCCCCAAATGGGACAAAATTTTTACCACGGCATGTTGATGTCACTCCATGATAGCATGCCAAGTTTCATGAATTTCAGACGAATTTTGGATTTACTAGAATTACAATAGCAAGTACGTCAACGTTTGCCGGAGAGCCATGGTGCCGTGGTGTTCGAATTTCATCCCCATTTCTTGCGTGGGACATAAGCATAAACCCATGGACACATATATGATTTTACAACCCATGTTGGTGCACCGGAGCATGTGCATGTTGTTTAATTTTGAATTGTGCACCTAAAATGGCTAGAAAACCAATTTAATGTATAAAATGTTCAAACGAACCCTGAATAATTCCAATTCTTCTACGACACACATATAGTTGCATGCTCACTGTAGATAAAAGGTCTAGCAATTCAAACACCGTCCATTGCCGCTGTGACCCCATTATGTAATTCAAATCAAGATGAAAAATCAAGTAGATCGCACACAGTTTATTATCACCAACCGTGTGAGATGCAACACAAAATATCCTGGAGCACCGTCGGTGTATATATAGTAGACCTATGGCTTACGCGAGAAGGTGCATCAGCTACAGTCCATAGCCGGCGTCTCAAGCACACTAGCTCACTCCCCAAATATCATTTCACTGTTCAATCGTCGCCGGTGAAAGATGGGCACGTGGACCCGCGTCGTGAGGGCAACTTCGGTGGCCCACTCCGGCGAGAGCGCGGCCGCAGCCACCATGCACGTGCTAAAAAGGTGCATGAGCGCGGGCGCAATCTGCGACTAGGCGGCCAAGGCAGCCCAAACAGCCGCTGTTGCTTCTCAGGTGGCGGCAGCAACATCTGCCTCGGGGATAGGAACTGGCGAGAGCGGCACAGCAGCTGTCTGTTCCGCAGCGGCGGCCTTAGCCCTGATGGAGGCCGCCCACGACCATGTCGAGGCTGCCCACGCCCAGCTCGTGGCGGTCACCGCACAAATCAAACAAAGCTTCTCCGACAACGGTCGGCAACCACGGTCGAAGAGTTGGCAACCGCCGAGAGCGTTCGAGCAACCGTCCGTTCCTCCGCCGCATACCTTGCAACGACAGAGCCCGTCCAAGCCCAGATCGCGACCGCCCACACCCAGCTCATGGCGGCATTTTCCAAAGAGATGGTGGACACGGATGGCGAGATGCTTGCCGAGTATGGTGTGATGGATGCCATGGAGCCCCTTCCCCAGGAGACCGTCGGGCGCGAGCTGGACATGGAGGCGGTGGCGGAGATCGACCAGCACCAGCCATAGTACTAGTACTCTTTGTTTTGTTTAATTAAGAGCGCCGGTCTTTAATTTGTTAGAGTAATGTTTAGGTCAGCTAGCTCTGTTTAATTGCTGAACTTGCTCGATTAAGAAGTGTGGGTGTGCTGTAGTTTCCTTTGTGTACCCTAATTTTGCAATGACGTGGATGACCACTGTAACCATGGGAATTCGAACCAAATTTTTTGATGTTCAAACTCATCACACACGGGTTAAGCTATCTGAATCGTTTGTGATGTTCACATATTGTACACAGTTCTGAATAAGGGACCGTGTCTGATGACACTTTGCATGCCAGTTTTTTCGCTGAAGCGATTCCAAATTTTTGGCTTCCACCAAAATATCTACCTCCCCACCCCCTCCCCCTTACCAAAAGCCACATTTCCCCTGTTTCCACCTTCCTTTCCAAGTTGAAACCTTCACTCCTTGCTTGCAGCGCCGCCTCCTCGCCGGCGACCCTCCTTCACGCTGCTCGGCCTCGTCTATCCAGGCAGGTAATCCATACTCGACCCCCATCCTCCTCCTCCATCCACATCCCACATGCCCCGACCGCCGGCGCGAGCGCAGAAACTTCCACCCAAATCACCGACCCCTCCACCAAATAAGCGCCGCCCTAAGCCATGGTGCACGCAGTTTAGCCAGGATCTCAAGGAGCTGGTAGCGGAGAAGCAAATCACGGCCACACACGCGGATGAGGTCGCGATGGCTACCATTCGTGCCGACCCCCAGATCTTGGAGGAGTAGCTTGCCATTTGCTAGCTACGCCGGTTAAGCATGCTCGGTTTACCCATTGCGTGTGCTACTCCTGCCTTTCCTTCACAAATTCTAGTGAATTGTGCTATCTAATTTTACCATGCAATCTGTTGCTCTAGTGTATATTTCTATATGTCGTGCAGTGTGGTGCTTACTTATTAACTATTTTGTTAATTAGTTGTCATCTTTAGTTAACTATTTGGTTCAATTATGCAAATGTGATGTTCAATTCTTCAGGCTGCAATTTTGTATTGTCTTCCATATGTGAAATAAATCGAATTTATCTTTACAAAATACATGAGGAACGAATACAATTGCTATATTTCCAAGTTGTCAAGCATGCTTGGTTTGGTTATACATTGTGCAATGTGGTGCTCAGTTAACATTTGGTTCATTTGTGTTGTGGTGTTTAGTTAACTGTTTGGTTCAATTATGCAATGCCATGTTCAATAATTGTGGGTGCATTCTGTTATTGTATACCATGTGCGGAATAAATTGAATTTGGCTGTAGTAAATACATGAGAAAAAAATACAATTGCTATATTTCCAAGTTGTTAAGCATGCTTGGTCTGGTTAACTTCTGATCTTCTATTAGGAGTATGTTATATTGTGCAATGTGGTGCTAAGTTAATATTTGGTTTATTTGTTGTGGTGTTTACTTAGCTGCATGGTTTAATTCTGCAATGCGATGTCCAATTGTTGTGGCTGCATTCTGTTATTGTATACGATGTGAGAAATAAATCAAATTTGGTTGCACTTAATACATGAGAAACATATACAAGTGCTATATTTCCTAGTTCTTAATCATGCTTGGTTTGGATAAATGGGTTTTCAATGTGGCTTGAATTAATCTAATGAATCTGCAATGTGCTTATTTTTCATCAACATATTCTACTAACAGCATGCGAACCCTTACATGTGTTGTAGGGAAACAATGGGAAGCACTGAGGTTTACAATCGAGGTTAGCACATGCATGGTCCGTTGTCTAATAGCACATTATTGTGCAACTGCATGAACCATTCTAATATTTTGGTTTTTAACAATTTGGTCTTGCACATGTAGGTCCTGCTGTCAGAGGTTTTGACCCGCTGTTCGACCCTTTTTGCATATGGGGAAATGAGTTGTCCATGAATATCAAGCAAATCAAGAAACTCAGAAAGATTGTTAGGATAAAGAAATTAGCGACAAAAACAACAAGATCTTTGTCTGCACAATGAAGAAGACATCAAGTCACTACAAGATGGTACAAACTATTATACCTTGCCTTTTTTTATTCCTTTGCCCCATTTCCAATATAGAGAAGATATTTATGCACATCCTTGTTTTCAGGCCTTTCCAAAGCAGTTCACTGATGATTACCGCTCAAACCACCTCTATGGTCAGGAGGCGAGGAAGGTTTTCATACAACACCGACCGTTCAATATTGAAGTGTTCCTGAAGAGGAGGAAGGTCGGATGGTCAATCATCCACAGGCACTGGCCTAAAGTTGCAAAGACCTTCAACATGAATGAAGGCTCAATATTCGCCTTTCGCTTCAGCAGTTTTCTACATGAGATGCATCTGTCTATATACCGTCTATGATGCTAATTTCGAAAGGTTCTACATGTTGCATGTGAAATTTGGTGCTGGGGCAATTGTGTAATGGGTTAGCTAAGTGCTAAAGCTATATCATGTCGTACTCTGATGTATTTCAATTATGAAATTCTGCTTCCTTAATATGGAAATGAAATATATTATGTGCTTAATATGAATGTCAATTATGTTGGGTAACGTAGTAATTTCAAAATTTTCCTACGTACACGCAAGATCATGGTGATGCATAGCAACGGGAGGGGAGAGTGTCGTCTACGTACCCTTCTAGACCGTAAGCGGAAGTGTTATGACAACGCGGTTGATGTAGTCGTACGTCTTCACGGTCGACCGATCCCAGCACCGAAGTTACAGCACCTCCGTGGACTGCACACGTTCTGCTCGGTGACGTCCCACGAACTCACGATCTAGTAGAGCTTCGCGGAAGAGTTCCGTCAGCACGACGGTGTGGTGACGGTGTTGATGAAGTTACCGACGGAGGGCTTCGCCTAAGCACCGCTATGATATGACCGAGGTGGATTATGGTGGAGGGGGGCACCGCACACGGCTAAGAGAGATCAATGATCAACTTATGTGTCTTGGGGTG